>NC_046660.1:95072820-95079381 GCF_010883055.1 Belonocnema kinseyi | reverse complement strand
AAAAAACCACCAAATATTTTTCGAAAACTCGAAAAAGGCAGATCTTGTGTTCTAATTGACCGATTAAACTTTTCCCCATCTGAACTTACTTGTTTGAAGATAAATTAAAAAAAAAAGATAATTTTATACAACCATTTTTGATTTAATTAAATTTCATAAATTCAATTTGAATTTTTTAGAAAATATTCACATTTATTCAAAAAGATCTACAATCAATGACAAACTATTTAGACATGTTTTTCAGTAGAAATGTAGAAATTTGAACATTTATTGATGTTGAGTCCCGTGTTCATAAATTTCAATTTCATCTCGCTTTTTTATACAGATAGTTTCTAAATAGTTTACTACCGAATTTTCTCACGTAGCGAAACATCTGCATTTTTGTAACCTAGAATAGCACGTTTTCGTTTCACATTTTTATTAGTTTATTACTTTCAAAAAGAAATTGTAAATCCTTTCATCTTTTAAATTCTACAGTTCTTTTAAGCTCTTAACCTTCGCGAGCAATATTCTTCAGATTTCGACATTTCTTGAAAACAGAATTGTAAAATTAAATTACTGTCTTTACTGCTTTAAGTCCTAAAATACTATATTCCGCACGTTTTATCCTAAACTTTTACTAGGGCTATTTTAGAAATTTTGCAAGGGTTCAACTCATAAACCATCTTGCTGATTGATGGCTATCAATATAATCATTTTACATAACCGTTCCCTAACACTTTTTGTATTTCTTGTTGTGTGTTTAAATATAATTTGATATTTGGAAAACAGACAATCATTTTTTACACAACCCTTTCACATTAACAATAAACAATTTTTTTTAATACTCCACAATTGATTTTTTTATAAATAATATGATTAAAATAAGTTCTTGGGGATTAGCAACGTTTGTTCACCTAATTTCAAATAAATTTGTACAATTTATAGATAAAGGGGGGTTGTGACTGTGAGATGGATTAATGACAATTATTAAATAATTTGCCTTGATATTGATGACTATTATTTGGCTTCAAACGCTAGTTGCTTTAATAATACTTATAATGTTAACCACAGAAAATTTTTGTTACGTAATTAAATATAATGACATTATTAACGATTGACCAAACGTAATGGTAACAAGTCACTAGCAGTTTAAACAATCATTAAATCATGATTACAGAGTAACTTCTCGTCATTTGCATAAAAAATGGTATTTATTTTCTCACAAATAGTTGGAACACATAATTGTTTGTAACATTTGTTTTACTAGATAACAAATTATTTATTCGTTTTCATCAATCCAACTCACAAACCCCTTTTGTCTATACATTGTGTAAATTTACTTTAAATGAAGTGACCAAACATTATTTTTAAACTTATTTGTTTCATTGATACTTTATTATTATTACACAATTAAGCCTGTTCCCTTTCGGGGTAGGCTTGAACACTTAATTTTTTTATTTATGTTTATCATATACTCTATCTAATGTATCTGCCAGCAAGATGCGCAGCAGCGTCGCGCCGCCAGTGGATTAGTTCACGGTTGACATCAAACATTAGAAAGCGGATTTGCACGCGGTCGGATAGGGGCTGTTTTCAACTCTCTGCCATTCCGATAATGTAGGTCTGTCATACCAATGCTGCCGGCAGCCAATTAGAAATTATTTATGAAATAAAATTTGTAATTGTCTACAAACAAGGTTAGTTCTGGGACATAAGTGGGTATCTTTTTGGTTTGTCCCAAGTTTTGGGCCAAAAATATTGTGTAGTTTGGAAGTAAATTTAGAAAAATTAAATTTGTTTCGTTATTCAACATGAGAAGAGTTCGAGGTCATCCGTCAGCATGTTCGCTATCATTTCCCATATTTAAAAATATAATCATTATTATTGTAGGAAAAAAGCCGCGGGAAACTAACACTGGTAAAATCGATGATTTTTTAAGTATCACATACCCTTAAGCTACTTTGATATATATTAACCAAAACAAAATTTCCCGCGAAAATCTGATGAAAATATTTGGTTCACTTAAATTATCTACAACAATGCTTATAAAAATACATGCAGTTAATTGCAAACATATGTAAGTTTTAAGAGCTAAGAAAAACCATATTTTTCTTTAAAATTCACTTTTGAGAATTTTTTGAAAAATTCACCGAGAATTGACTCCGCGCCGCAGATAATTATTGAGTTTATTACCCATCACTGCCAGCCCCAAAACCGGCGCAACAGAAGAATTTCACTGTACTCGTAAATTCCAGATTTTGCATCCAGTGTGCGGGCAATCATTTCCTTATTAGTAGCGCAATTCTTAATATCAATATTTCAGGTTTTATAAACACAAAAACAAATTTTTGGTCTTTTCCTGGTTAGCAAACATTTTTCGAGTTGATTAAAATAAAAAGGTGAAACTTCGTGACTTGATATTTTTTCAATTTAAGCAATTAATACTAAACTACAAAATAAATCATCATAGCAAATCAAACTTTTCGTAACCACTCCGATTTACTATCAAGGCCTCAAAAATTAAACTATTTGAAAATCACGCATTCAAAACTATAGTTTTAAATTGGAATAATGAAGGTTTTAAAGTTGATACAAATACAATAAACATTGCGAACTTCCACATTTATATTATTCTGAAACCGTTGGAAAGGATGCAGTTCAGAATAGAACAGACCTCTGATTGATTTGAAACCGCGTGCACTCATGAATTTTGACTCGCTGATTACGAAAATAAAAGTGATAATATGTGCAAATTTGATATTTATGGTGAAACTCACGAAAACCCCATGAAAATCACTTTTTTCCGTGCAGAATAGGAATTAATTTGATTCAAATATTAATTTCTTTTAACATGAGAATAGTGCCTTATTTTTTTCATGAAAGTTACTCTATATAGTTTAGTTAACAACTGCGATACCGGTTACACAATGTTTATTTTGAATGTGCTTCATGTATAACTGAAATTGTCATATCGATCACGTTTTTGGACAACATTTTTAAACTGTTCTAACTAACTGAAAAAAGAGGCACATTAATCTGGGTGGTCGCGATTAATTCGTCTTCATAAGACAAACGAACTTGAAAGATGACAAATAAACCAAATTTGACTGCGTAAATTTCGTAGATCAAAATAGTACAAAATTGAATAATCAATGAAAGTTGGTCACATGTTTTCCATGGCGCTCCTACCACAATTTGAAGATCTTTAAAAACTAACTGAGCCACAAGCCTATTTTTAAAATTTTCATTTTCTAATGACTTCCTGACTTCACAGATAGCTCACCAATTTTTCAAGATCCATGGAAAACTTATCACAAATAATCTAGATGTTCGAAGTTAGCATCTGTAGATCTTAAAATGTGAAATGTTACTCTCTAGCATTCAAAATGTGCAACTGAAAAATCTGAGATATTATATACGGAAAAAAAATTCTTGAGGCGAACGAGTGAATAGAGAATATATTAAACTCAAAGAAAGTGTACGCTTGAATTAGGTAAAACGTTTAGTTAGAAGAGTTACACATTTAGTTACTTTCTGTAAATTGTTCTCGTAAATCAGGAATTTGGGCAAAATTGCTAAGTTGGAAAGTTTATTATTTTAGACAGATTATGTATAATTGTATTATCTTCAGATTAGAAAAAAAATTTAGTTGTTATAGAAATATATTAACTTACAGTAGCCAATTTTTCGTCTGGTATCGCGAAAATGAATTTCCCTGAAATCCGTGTAATGCATTTGAAGGTCAAGTTTGTTGTTTTTATCGCGTTTCTTGATATTTCAATATAGTTATCGCCTACAATCGAAACAAATGAAAATTATTATTACTACATCATAAACTCCATTTAATATTAACAATCGCGCACATTTTAAGTGGTAAAAAGCGTTTAATTGTCCAAAGTAAATCTCAACTGTCATTGCTCCCGATTAGACCGTCGCTATTTTATTTCGCTGCTCCCATAATGCACCGGCGCTCTTCCGACAATTGCTTCATACACCTTTTCTTAATATCCCTATTATAGCTATACTTATTAGGGGTTTGACTATACGATATCCCTGGTATATGGAAAATGGTCAAGGATATTCATTTTCGCTGATCCAAGGATCTTTCTAAATTCCTTCGTTCGTTTTCAGCCTAATGTTTGGCTATAATAAGGAATAATATCCCTGTCACAGCTCAATTTTTTTACTGTGTATGTATGGTTATGTCAAATTACGTCTGTAAATATTTGAGGAGTTTACTTATATATGGTCATTTAAGGAATTAATTGATAACTTATTTGTGAATTTTAAATTAAACTTTAATGTTCGCACACGAACGAAAAACAGATAAGGGGTATAAAATGTTGACCAGATGATGCATTCAGTCAAGTTGAGGTTATATTCAATATTTCTAATTCAAAATAAAAACGGGGATGAATAATCCACAGCAAATCGCCGATCCTCCAATGTACACCGAAATCGGTGTTCAATAGAGTTGCAACAAATTTGAGCCACACAGGTTCATTCGGAGAATCTAGGGGAAAAGCATGATTTAGATACTGTTTTTTCTCATCCAGTGCAACGTGAAGTGTCGTCTACAAACTGCAAGTCACCAGTCAAGATCATTTTATCCGTCGTTATTTGAGTGAAACAGATGTTAATAAGCAGGTAAGTTATAATAAGAATTACCTAACTTTTTATTTCCTCCCATTTACCAGCGACTAACCTTGGAATAAAAATAGTACTTGGCGTGATATAATATCCAAATGTTAGGTTAGTCAAAACCTACTATATGACATTCAAACCACCAAAGCCGGGATGTACAAACTAAGTCGTGACCGTCTGCATCGAAATTGATGTCTGGTCGCTCGAATAAGTTTCCACTAGATTTTCTGCGGAAGTTTAAAGGTACCTTAGATATCTAAGGTTGCAGTAGCTGGTGTTATACATGAAAGATAAAGTAAATACAATTGTATAATACAAACAGAAATTTGTTTTTCGCGATGAGTAGGGATGTAAATTTGCATGAAATTTTAGCCTGATGAAAAGTTTCATGAAACATTGGGAGTTTCGTGAAACATTGCAATGTTTCAAATATAGCGGCGGGAACCTTCAAACTGATAAGATAAAAGCCTATTAGGTATTTTCACTTCAATAAACAGCTAACTTCACTTCGTAGATTGCTGAGGGGAAAATAAGGGACCAGATGTATGGGATTCAGTTCATTTTTGCCCTATTTTGCTAATATCTTCGTAAAAGGTAATTTTTTCTATATAAGTGTAGTTAAAAAATAGTTTTTATTTTTGAATTACTGTTTAATGAAATAATAAAATGATAATAATTATTAATTACAAATATATTACAGAAATAAAGTTTTGTTTCATGCATTTGATCCATTTTCCCCCTCAGCTTTTAACAAAGTGAAGTCAGCTGATGGTTGAAATGAAAATACTTAATTGAGACTTTCATATCCCAACTTTTTCCTGCCGGCTGATTTGATTTATTTTTCCGGTTAGTATTTATTTAAATTAGAAAGAATTATTTTTCAATGTAATTTTGAATCGCGCTTCAAAGGGTAGACAACCAGCGCTGCACGCATGAATGAAAATTGTTATCATTTTATTATTGCATTAAATAGTCCCTAAAAAAGAAAAACTATTTTTCAATTGCACTTATACAGAAAAATTACTTTCTACGAAGGTATTAGAAAAATAGAGCAAAAATTAACCGATTCCCATGCATTTCGTCAATTGTTATCCCCTCAGTATTCAACGAAGTGAAGTGAGCTAGTGATTGGAGTGAAAATACCTTATTGTATATGTAGACGGTGATGACTTTTTCTATACATCTCGGCTTTAGTTTAAATGTCGATGGGCATGACTAACCTAACTTTTGGGAGTTTCATTAGGAAGTTATAATTTTATTCTAAGTGACTGGTACGCCCTATTAAATGAAAGAAATTTGAAAATGAGGTAATTATTGTTTCAATTGGTTTCCTTATTAACAATTATTTAGGATAATATCGCAAAGCGAATTTGTTTTGACAGGTATTCAGGTGCCTGACAGCGCGGTTCAGAACTCCACAACTCTGCATGAGCCAAAATTCAGTCTCCAAATGATATTTTCCCATAGATGCTCACATGAGCACCTACGTTCAGAGGAATACATTTGAGACTTGAAAACTCTCTCAAATGATCATTGGGAGCCCAATGAACTTTGAGCTGCAACAAATTTAACACCAGCGTTTTTCTGTGTCGGAGAATGAATGATCTGTAATCTGAATTAAATATTCTATCTATTTTAAGTTACTTAAACACAAATATTATTTCAAATTTATAAACCTTGTGTCAAATGTGTTAAGTCAATAAACCTAAAACATAAAATCGTTGTTCTCTTCTTTAGACTTAAAAAGTCGTTATCCAATTTTATCTAAGGCCATCTCATTTTTATTCTTTGGAAATGTTCCAAAATTGTAATATTCCATAATTTTAATATTGAATATATATACCAGGTGTATACATATGAAACCGGTATTGCCATTTAGCGGCCAGTAGGCACACTTGTAGGCACTGTCGGAACTTACCATTTGTGCTAATTGGC
>NC_046660.1:95067961-95072720 GCF_010883055.1 Belonocnema kinseyi | reverse complement strand
GCGCATACTTTGAATAAAATATTTGTTATCATTCTCTTGAAATAAATGTGTTTTTTTCTTGAAAAAATACCGGTTTCATATGTATACACCTGGTAGTTTTGAAATATAGTCGTGAAATTGCAATGCGTGATGCGCATGCGCTCGAACGGTTTTAACATCTGAATGTGTTTCAATTTAACATAAAAATATTTTTACGCCTAACATCTCACAAAGATGTTAAACGTGTGGCATGAACATCTGCGTATTAGGTGCTACAATCTTACCCTTTGAACATCTACATTTGGACATCCATTTTTCTCCGTGTATGCCCTTACTATTTTTTCTGGCTAGAGTAACCAGAATTCCAGTTAAATTAACCAGAAAATTTGCTTAATTCAACCAGAAAAAATAGTAAGGGCATATTTAACTAGAATTCTGGTTGATTTAACCAGACATTTTTTTGAGTATATGTAGTTTCAAATTATTCAGAGGTATGCACTATTCGGAACTTTATCCAATAATATGATTTCTAATTGGAAACTTTCAAAATAATCAATTTAAACTTGAAACGCTGAGAATAAAACAATTGTAGACTTAATTTAATCTGAAGTTTTCTTAAGTCAGGATCTTGAAAATATGTCATTAAAAATTAATCATTTTCAAATAACTATTTAGGGGAACAATGTTAGAAGATGACAAACACACTTATACTAATAAACTTTCACATTGACATAATACAAAAAGTTGAAAGACAAACAAAACGCGGAAAGCGAGGTAAAACATATACTGTAAAAAAAGCTGCCGGAACTTTAAGAGTGAAATTATAATCGACTGTAAATCAACAGGTCTCAAATAGTAAAATCACATTTTCGAAAGATGTGGACTTACGGTCAAACGATGGCAAATTTTCAACATGAGAATTTGACCAATTTCCATCATGGGACGTCATTTTACAAACGGTAAGTAATTTTACAAACGATACGTAATTTTACAAACAGTTCGTTAATTTACAACGTGTCACCATGAATTATTACGTCCGACCGTGAATCCACATCTTCCAAAAATTCTATTTTACCAACCCCAATTTGATTGTATACAATTAGGAAATAGATAAACCATTTGAGGCGTAGTGATTTTACAGTATAATTGCAATTTTACCTTTAAAATTCCGGCAGCTTTTTTAAAGTTTAGAAGTTTCAACAGGATGAGAATGAATGAATGGTAGATTTTTCTATTTTTGTTTTACTATATAATGTATCAAAAATATATTTTTTATCTTAAGTATTCAAGGTTGACTAGGATCGAGGAAATGACATAATCTTTGTCTGTAACAATCATCAGGGCCATATTATTCAGTCATGTGAGACGACTCAAAAACTCCAGTTAGTCAACTTTCTCGAGTCCAGTGTATCATAATTACGATTCTTTGAAATGGTCACTGTTAAAAGTATTTTTATCCAATGAACAGTCTCTACTGAAACAAATAATATAAATTGAAAATAAATGTGATTTAATAAGAAAACTGGGGTATCTATTAGAACCAATTTTTTGTTCCTAAAATTCTGTAACAAAAAGGAACCTCTCTTCCTGGAAAGGAACCAAAAATGATGAATTTCTTCCAAAAGCGACTCCAGATGGACTTCCAAAGGAACCAGTTTCCAAAGTTTTCCATGGGTCTTGAAAAATTGGTGAGCTATCTGTGAAGTCAGGAAGTCATTAGAAAATGAAAATTTTAAAAATAGGCTTGTGGCTCAGTTTTTAAAGATCTTAATAGACTTTTTCCAAAGAACCTATTTTTCGCTTTGCCCACTTCGACATTCCATTTATCAAGGAATAACACAACTGTTGTGCTAAAATACAGATGCAATAGAACTCTGACGGACATCATTTAATCAAGAAAATTAAAGTATAAAATATCGTATTTGGAATAGATTTAATGACTTAATAAATATAACTTGCAGGTTATGTGGCAAACTTGTATACAAGGTAAAAAAAATTGAGCTGTGACAGGGATATTATTCCCCATTATAGCTAAAAATTTAGCTGAAAACGAACGAAGGAATTAAGAAAGATCCCTGGATCAGCGAAAATGAATATCCTTGACCATTTTCCATATACCAGGGATATCGTCTAGTCAAACCCCTAATAAGTACAGCTAGAATAGGGATATTAAGAATAGGTGTCTGAAGGAATTATCGGAAGAGCGCCGGTTCATTGTGAGAGCAGCGAAATAAAATGGCGACGGTCTGAGCAGGAGCAGTGACAGTTCAGATTTAATTTGGACAATTACACGCTTTTTACCACTTGAAATGTGCGCGAATGTTAATATTAAATAGAGTTTATGATGCGGTAATAATAATTTACAATTGTTTCGATTGTAGGCGATAACTATATTGAAATATCAAGAAACGCGACAAAAACAACAAACTTGACCTCCAAATGCATTATACGGATTTCAGGGAAATTCATTTTTGCGATACCAGACCAAAGATTGGCTACTGTAAGTTAAAATATTTCTATAACTAAATTTTTTTTCTAATCTAAAGATAATAAAATTACACATAATCTGTCGAAAATAATAAACTCTCCAACTTAGCAATTTTGTCCAAATTACTGATTTACGAGAACAGTTTACATAAAGTAACTAAATGCTTAACTCTTCTAACTAAACGTTTTACCTAATCTAAGCGGACACTTTCTTTGAGTTTAATATATTCTCGATTCACTCGTTCGCCTCAAGAATTTTTTTCCGTGTACATAAAGACGTATTTATATGCAAGAAACTTTTAGTTTAAAATCAGTCAACAGATTCTGTAAACTACTAACTTACGAACTCCACTTAACAAGCGGTTGGTTTTTTTAATGCATCTTTAAGGTCTATTCAAGTATCTCCAAAAGAATCATTTTGGGTCTCTACAGGTTTCTATTGGAATTCAAGTTGTAACAAATACCAACTTTTAATTAAACCGCAATTTTAGTGAAGCCACAGTTTTTCTGTGATTAAAAAATATATGAATTAGGAAAGACGGAGGGAAATATTATATAATATTTACAATTATAAAAATCTGTATTTTATTGAGTAAAAAGAATGTGACCTACACTCGTGAGTTTTCATTAAAATGCCTACACGCACCGGCATCCAATTTTGTTGATGAAAGCAAAAAAAAAAGGCTTGTGTCGAGTTAGAGTCTTAGTTTTGATTATCCGACTGCACCTGCGAGGAAGCCATTTTTATCAATTGTACATGTTGCGATAATAGCGACCGATTAAAAAAAAGTCATAGAGATTCTAATGGACGCCCACGAGTTTAATATTGCTTTCGATTTACAGACAGCTATGATTCGCGTTTGCATGACGTTCAAGCTATTGAAGTAGGCACATGGTGCGTGCAGTGTATGGTGATTCATGCACAAGTAATAGGTAGGTACACTGTTCAGCTCTCGATTCAAGGGGGACTATTCTGAAGTATTCAGGGAGTCTGAGCCACCCTAACGAGTAATGAAGGAAAATAATATTATCTAGAAAAAAAACTTTTAAAAATGTCCAAGTGATTCTTTAAAATATTATTCATTATTCCTTATTATAAATTTCTTTTCCTTCAAAAATGAGAAAAGTTAAACATAAGATAAAAACCTATCATGAATTGGGCACTACAACATAAAGTGTAGTTTTTATAAGTGGTACGGCTTAAATTTTATTTTGACTATTAAGATATTTTTTACAGCAAATGCATTTTACGATGGAAGGTGTAAATAAGAACTTCTATTTAGCAAGTTTGTTAGTTGCATCAGATTGCGTCATGCCTCCAACCCCAACAGATATCATTAAGGGCATGTGATACTTATAGTTTCCTCGGCTTTTTTTTCACAAAAATGAAAATTTTTAAAAACTGAATTCGGAGATGCTATACAATATCATAACGGACGTCCCCGGACTCTTTTTTGAGGGATAATAACAAAAAAATTATTGTGCTAAATAAAAATTGTATGCATATGCATGGTAAAAAAGATAATTTTTCACGTTTTTATATTTTCAAATATCGACAATCAAAACTGTCATTTTTAACATTTTAGGTGTGGATATATTAAGGGTGGTTTTTAGGAGTCTTGCCGAACTTTCTCACTCACTCTATAATTGTTGAGGTAAAAAAAGAGAATTTTTGATGTTTTTATATTTTCAAATAACGACAATCAAACTTGTCATTTTTAACTGTTTCGGTGTGAGTGTAGTAGGGGTGGTTTTTAGGGGCCGTAACGAACTTTCTCACTTCCTCTATGATTAGCTAGACAAAAAAAGAGAAATTTTGACGTTTTTATATTTTCAAATACCGACACTCAAAATTGTCATTTTTAACATTTTAGGTGTGGATATATTAAGGGTGATTTTTAGGGGTCTTGCCAAGCTTTCCCAACCACTCTATAATTAGTGAGGTAAAAAAAGTAAAATTTTGACGTTTTAATATTTTCAAATATCGACAATCAAAATTGTGTTTGGCATTTTTGAATATTGGGTGATTTGTAGGGGTATTCAACCCCTAAAAAAATAAAAATTTCGAAAAGTTCTTCCGATGGAATATCATTTTTTGTCATCCTAAATGATTTAGGCAAAACAGAATGTGGGAAAACAATCTTTAATTTCGTTCATATGAACGTTCGTAACTTCAAGTACATGAGGGAATCTACTAGGCAGTCTGATAAGTACCTGAAAATTCTAAGAGATGGCATTAGTATTCACTAATGTGAACCATTTTCGTCGAGTTTGATCCTTCAAATGACGCCTG
>NC_046660.1:95047805-95067861 GCF_010883055.1 Belonocnema kinseyi | reverse complement strand
ACCGAGTTTCGTTGTGGCCGTACGAGCACAGTTGATGCTGAACGATCTGGGCGCCCAAAAGAGGTCACTACACCAGAAAATGTCGAAAAAATCCATGATATTATGTTGAATGATCCCAAAGTGAAATTGAGAGAGGTAGCTAATGCTGTAGGCATGTCATTGGAACGTGTGGGCAATAACGTGCATTCAGTTTTGGGCATGAAGAAGCTCTGCGCGCGATGGGTGCCGCGTTTGCTCACAGTGGACCAAAAACGAATTCGTGTGACAACTTCCCAGCAGAATTTGGCATTATTTTCGCGTAAGCCGACCGAGTTTTTGCGCCGATTCATAACCATGGATGAAACCTGGATCCACTACTACACTCCTGAGTCAACGCAACAGGCAAAACAGTGGGTTCCACCGGGTCAAAGTGCTCCGAAGCGTCCAAAAACGCAACAATGGGTCGGAAAGGCTATGGCCTCCGTATTTTGGGATGCAAATGGCATAATATTCGTGGACTATCTTGAAAAAGGTAAAACCATAACCGGACCATACTATTCATCATTATTGGACCGATTGAAAATCGAAATCGCCGAAAAACGACCGCATTTGAAGAAGAAGAAACCGCTTTATCATCACGACAATGCGCCTGTTCATTCATGCTTAGTTGCACAAGCAAAATTGTATGAAATCGGCTTCGAATTGGTTCCTCAGCCACCGTATTCACCAGAACTGGCCCCCAGCGACTATTATTTGTTCCCTAACCTGAAGAGATGGCTCATCGGTAAGCGTTTTTACTCAAATGAGGAGCTCATAGCTGAAACTGAGGCGTATTTTGGAGACCTTCCGATCGAGTACTTTTCGGACGGTATCCAAAAGTTAGAAAATCGTTGGACTCGCTGTATTGACCTAAAAGGAGAGTATGTTGAAAAATAAAACCAACTTTGGCCAAAAAAACGTCTCCGTGTTTCATTTTTCAGGGACTTATCAGACTGCCTAGTAACACTGAAAAAATCGCTACTATTTCCTAAGCGCTATGCAAATTAATCATATTTTGCTAAATTAAAACTTTTTTAAATTAACCTACAAAAAAAGTGTGTGGGGACGTCCGTTAACATGTTCGCTATCATTTCCCAAATTTTTAAGACAAAATATTTATTATTCTGGAAAAAGCCGGGGGAACCTAAAACTGCTAAAATCGACAATTCTCTAAAGTATCACATGCCCTTAAGCGACCCTGTCTGTTAATGTTAGGATGGTCTAGATTTAGTTTTACAGCTACTGTAAGCCATGTCCGAAACCGGTGTTAATAAATATCAGGAAAATAAGAAGATTCTGTGTGTTTAAGGGTGATTCGCAATAAGTCGGTCATTTTGTCTCTAAGCTTTGTAATCAATGATAATGAAGAGATGAGAAATGCAAAAATTCTTATAATAGGTGCTCAACATGAAGAACAACCTCCCTTATTGTCATGAACCTTGATTATTTCTAATTGTAGCTAAAAATAAAAAAACCATCAAAAATGTCCTGTCGATCCCGCGTCTCCAGCACCAGTTTTCTCGGATTTTATCTACAGAATAAATTATATAATGAGTATGAACGAAATTATAAAAAAATACATCTTGTAACTTCAATTCCAATCATATTTAATTGATTTTCGTGTTAAAAAAAATATAAAATCAATTTAAATTTGTGTGGAATTTGTTATTCGGATAACTATTCAATCAATTTCACCCGTAGAGAATGTAATGAAGGGCCCGCGGTCTAAAACTGTTAACTGACATTTCAGAGATTTTACACGGTGAAGAAAAATCGTTCTTATTTTTGCAATTTTCAATATTTGTTCAACTGTAAAATGTTTTGTTCATTTAATAGAAAAAAATGGTTTTCTATTGTTTTTCCTGGGCTCGCATGTTTCTGCGTTGTTTTTTAAGCTGTGGGCGAGTTTTAAATTTAAAAATGCTTGAAATCGCAAGCCGAATATAAATGTACTTACAAACATTTAAAATAGTTGATTACAAAAATTTTCATTCGAAACGCGTCGCTCTCTTTCGTCTTTACAGCGATCCGTTGACGAAAACATTGAAGATAACGTGAATAGCCACAAAAAACTTTCGACACATACACTTAACTTCGCATGCACTGACATGTGTCTCACTGTCCTATTCTACGAGTAAACTGAGCCATTTTGAGAAGCACGGATTTCCCATAAGACGCCATGAGCAATTAATACGATTAGACCGCGGACCTATGCTCAAGATACCAAAACGCGGTTTCTGAAAATTCTGTTAAAAAGAACTAAAAGGAATTGGACGTCTAGCTTGCGGGATATTAACTGCATATAAAAAATGTTCCAGAAAATACAGGAAATGAATTTCGAAAAAAAATGTTTCGACCACGGACCCTTGAAATAGTCGATTTGGTTATTCAAACAATTAGTGAAACTGCACTCTCAGAGGCGTACCTGACGGTCCCGCCGAATGTGTAGACACTGTTTATAATTAAATTTATAAGCTTATTTTTTATATGCACAAACATGAAATATTATTAAATTTTACGTGCACGACATGTCCTGCTGGCCTCAGTCGCAGCGTGATAAACCATTGTAATTGAGCAATAAAAACGGTTATTACGTTTATAATAATTATATCCAGCCAGTATCCTTTTCATAAGTATCACACACATGATCACGATTTTCGTCTAATATCTAGATATAAAAGAATAAAATTTATTGTAATAAAAATACTCATATTCATTTCTCAATTACAATCGAGGTACGAATCAAATTATTTTGCCTTATAACTTTATTTAAGCTCATTCATTATCTAAAAAACGACTGGCAAAACAGAAAAAAGAGAATTCGAACAAAGAAAAGTTCACAACCTACTAAGTCTAATGTTTGTCAACGCAAAGAAACACAAAGGAAAGCGTCAAGGAAATAAAATATAGAATGGCAAGACAGTTATTTAAGCTTGCGTTTATAACTTTTTTACTATTATGTAATTATTTTGTTTTATAGAAAAGCAATTAATGAATCTTGTCTAGATCATATTATCTAGAATTGATATTATTATCAATATGATTGTTTATCAATAATAAATATTTATGTGCAATGCATTATTATTATTATTATTGATTTATCAGGACATTTTATGACAAACGTAATTTATACTGAATTTTATATATATTAAATGAGAACTAATTAGTTTGCACGATTTCATTACGTTTAGAATATGTGAGTCATTCCCAAGATTGCTATAATTTTTTAAATGTTAATTTATGAATTTTTTCGAGGCCACGCTTATTTTCCGTTACCTGACTGTTAGTACTATAAGATACAAAAAATTTGCATTCATTTCGAACAACTTTTTTTCTCAGAAGTGACACTCTCCAAAGTGGCCGTCCTTTTTAGAATCACCCTTAAGCTGTTTCAGCAAATGGAAGAAACTATAGTTGCAAATTAATTTTTAAATTGCACCAGAGAGAAAAGTCGATTGAAAAAGGTCATTATTTAGATTATATAAAGAACCGCGATGTCTTCATATAAACTATAGCTTAAAAGAAACTTATCTATGTCATGACTAGTGCATTATGAAATCTAATCCAATACGAATAGTTAGTGTGCTGGTGGAGAACTAGATTTTGACATTTACCACTACACCAGTTAAAATTTTCTAGAGGAAAAACGCTACTTTGAGAACGTGGGTTTTCGCCACTCACTACCCGTCACTTAGTGGGAAAAAGTCATTCACTTCCCGCCTTAAACGTACGGAATATCACGATTCCCATGCATCTCTTATCGGATGAATTTTTTCATTGAGTGGAAATCCTCTGTCGTTTATAATGAAACCGTCTCTGTAGAAAGATCAATAAGATAGGATAGATCACATGATAATATAGGTTATATGCTCAACGAGGTGGTCATATGTCATTGGGACCCTCTTGATAGAGAGTGACAATAAAATTAAATTGACTTTTGTAACAAACAGCTGGTACTCCCCTGCGCTCTAGGGACATACGAGATTAGATAATACCAAACAAAAACTCCAGGGAACAATGGAGACTAGACAGAGCGAAGAAACTCAGAAACCGAATCTATGATATTATTCTTTTGTATTGTCTACCGTCCCAGGAATCTGAATTGTGAATGAATCTATTGCAGATGATAGAATAAGTATGCACTTTGATAATAATTAAAACACCTAGAATTAACTAAAAAGGTGTGGCTTGACGGCTTTTATGTCTAACTATAGTTATAATGTAATTCGAGTTAGAAGAATATCCTCTGAAGTATTGTTCTCATTAATTAAAATAAGGAAGCTGAAGTTAATATTTCACCACAGGAAGTAATTGCAGGATAGAATTTAATTTTATTCTGACGGCTTGCTTAATTTTGACTTATTTATTAAATTGGAAAGCTCATAATAACAAATTAAAAGTGTTGAATGCTACAACTGCAATAAAATTTTACATTTTTGATAATTTAAAATGGAAATTAGAAATTGCATTATTTCCAGCTGAGATTTTCAAATGTATTCAAAGCTTTAAAACTAAGTGCAACCATTTTTTTAAAGGCAAATTATCTCGGCCGAAATAACTTTTTTCATAGAAAAATTGAACAATTTAAAGTCGAAATTAATTAAGACCTTTAAAATATATCAGGGACTGTCTATTAATATTTATTTCGAGAGGAAATTCACACATCAAAAACCTGTAAGGAATAATCCCTATTACGCCTTATTACACAATTATTACGCAAATATTATGGCGCTATTGGAATGGAACTACTTATCATTGATGAATGATCATTTCTTGAAAAATAGTTAATATTATATTTTGACCAAGATTACACGTGACGCAAAATATTAAATAATATTAAAATTGCCATAATTAAAATTATAGTCAAATAATCGGGGCAAATGTTTTCATTAGGAATGCTCATTAAAGTTTTATATAACGTCATTTTTCGCTGTAAGTTTAAATTAAGTTTAATTTAATCATTCATAATAATTGTCGTAGCTAGCTATTCTATCAATGATCTTACGTAATTATAAAATATATACGTTCTTCTTTGTTTGTGGAGTGTTTCATATTACTTTTACCTATGCGAATACCAGGGGGCGCGCAGTAGGGGAAAAAACTTCCAAGGACAAATTAATTTCCAGAAGACAATTATTGCAATTGTCTTAAATCGGTTAATAATAATTAAAAGACTTAAACTGTTTTTTTTAGTATAATATAATAAAACTTCGCATCCAACTGTCACTGCCGATTTAAAAAACACTATTTTATTTAAGAACGAAAATATTTAAAAAGTTATTGAACGTGTCATAAATAAATATTATCGTTAAAAACAATTGTGTAAGCCAATTTTCATAATTTTATGGATTTATAAATAAAGTTCCACTTTTTTACGGAATTAACAGAAAATTGTTTACCAATGACTTCTTTCTATGAATCGATAACATTTTATAAGTTTTTAAACAAAATTAATGACCAAATGAATTATTGGGCTATTTTTCAGCACTTAACACTTCTTGTTTTAATGTAATCAACTTTTAATAACATTTTTCATTGAAGATTGTTTAAACAACTATGCATTATTATTGGATGACCAAATGATGTGGAATTTGTGATTTTTGTAAACAATTTATTTATAAAAATGATCACCTTGACGTAACATATAAATCAAATATTAATATTAACTAGCTTTCAAGAAGCTTTAACGAGAAATATCCCAGATAACAATCGTGCGTCGCACGTTACTCGCTCGTGGTGAGTCTCACGTCGTGCGTGCATACATTTTTCATTAACTTATATAGTGAGAAAAATTATTTTGGAAATTAGTTTTAATTTTTCAATATCCACTTAATAAAATATTAAAAGCAATATGAAAAAAATATCGATTTCATTATTTCATTATAACGTTTTTGCTTAAGTTTCCCTCCAGTCACCAACGCCATGTTGATTTAACCTCAGCACCAGCGGAGCGGACAACGGACCGAACCCCTCAGTCCCACACCAACCTTGCACTTCACTGATCGCGGACAACATAGCGCGTGTTCTCTACTTGTTAGCGTCGGTTTCTCGGTTTTTTAAATTGTGCTGCGGTATTTTTTTAGTACATGAACGAGGGACATTTCTTGCGAATTTCAACAATTCAACTCAATTCAAATTGATAGAAGATATTCCAGCAGTGACGGGAGAACGCAGACATCTCTGGCATGCACAGTAGTGATTCCTGTGTATTTTAAAGTTGACACATGGGGTTACATAACCTAAAAATACACAAGAATCAGTACTCCGCATGTCAGAAATGTCCGCGTTCTCCCATCACTGTTGGCATTTTTTTAATTAAAATTTTTCAGTACCAAGTTCAAATGGTATTTATTGAGTTATCATTTACATATCTTCAATTTAATGTAAAAAAATATTTTACTCGCTCTACGTACTCGCATTTTACCGGACTCGCACAAAGTGCGAAATTTATGCGACCACATGGAAGATGCATCTGTGTGGTGATATGAACTCACGTAATGCGGCCTTAACCGCACGCGTGCGACCTATAATGCTCGCACTGTGCAGGTATTTTGTTATCTGGAATGATTCTTCCTACGAAGAAATGTCCATGTGTGCCATTTGCTTATAATATGTGTTATTAACAATAGTAACTTAACTTTTCGCTAAACTCTGCTCTTAAAATAACAATGCTAGATTATTCTTAAAAGCAAAAATAGCACACTTACTCAAGTAAAAGACATTTACAGTTGCGCATTAATTTAATAAATTGTTTATGACCATTTTTAATTTAATTATTAGCCAAAAATCTTGAACAAATATCTACATTAACTTGCTTCGGAATCCTAGTTAACAATTACAAATCTAATACAAAATATATTGTAAGAAATAATTTTATCTAAGAAATTAGTATTGCCAAAATTTGCGCATTATACTGAAATGTTTTTTTATATCAATTATTTATGACAATTTACTTGTACATTCAATCAATTTATTTGTTTTTCTTAAGTATATATTTATCAAGTTGATCAATAGCGAGTCTGACTTAAACAATTCTCTTTTAGAACTAAAATCATATTTTTGAAATTGCTAATTTTGTCAATATGTGTATATTTTTTATGTGCTATTACGCAAATAAATTAGATTGAAAATCGTGTACTTCTCCTCCTGTGTATAAAATGACCGGGCAATTATTGGGGCCAGTATAGTAATACTGTATAGTATAGACCATCCTGACCGCTAATGTGGCGTCAATAGGGCCTACTAAAGCGCTGAGTAGAGGTGAAACGTTTTTGTATGGTCAAAAGCCATTCTCAATAAGCTAATTTAGCGCTAGACAGTCGGTCTTGTGAAAATATATTTAAGATCGTTAACGTTAAAAATGATTTCAAAATCTGTCTAGATGATGAGACAAACATTTTTGTAATGTAGGAGGTACTGTAAATTTGTCACCTTTGATACTTTTTAGCATCCGACAAGAGCCCAAAAAGACTGACTAGATGATGAGAAAAAAATTTAATCTTTTTAGAGTTCATTTTTTATCCTTTAAAACAGGCTGGTTTTTACTGTAAAATGTAAATGTACAACAAAATGTTTAAGTTTCAAACTTAAAACATTGTTTGTCATGACGGACGAGTCAGCACCCGATTAGGGCCCGAAAAACCTACTACATTAAACGGTCTACACAATGCCCTAAGCCTAATGACGCAAGTCTGCCCCGATAAGTTTCTAAATGGGGCTTCTTTAGATTTTATCCGCACAGGTCCAGTAATCTTTAGCAAAATGCTATTGACACAATATGGATAAGACCGTAAAGATACACAATTCTTCTAGTCGTTACGAATTCTCAGCAAGATTTTGACTTGCTAGCTTAAAGATCTGAGGTCATGGCATTAAACACAAACCGGAAAAACAAGAGGAAACCTAACGCTCGCAATGTAACTTCGTTCATGAAGAAATTCTAACGGGAACACACTTAACTGTGTACACTCCACTGCAAAATCAAACAATTTTTATAAGGACTAAAAAATCAAGGGAAATATGCTCTTTGATAATTGTAACTTATTTCGGAAGAGACCCCAAAGCGTTAGAAAAAAACGAGTTGAAATGGTTTATTGAATAATCTTTATTTAAAGTTTTTTTTTCGTTATATGTAACGTCTACAATTTATTTATAGTAGCATTAGTAGCTCATTTTGATTGGAATTAAAATGATAAATTTTTTGACTGATATGAAATAAATTGTTGACAAATAAAATAATGCATTATTATATTTTTTACAACCTAATTGTATTAGATGCCGGATAACAGCAAAAAATTTGATCCCAATATCTCTACCGGAATTCTAATTTTCCTCTAAACGCTCTGTTCTCGGATTTTTTAAAACCAATTACTTGTATTTGATGTCAAGCAACTACAAAAAAAAGTTCCATCCACCCGGAATCCTTATCGGAAGACTTTCAGACAAAGGATCCCGCACAAAATGTATAGAAAAAAGCCTTCTAGTGGATTTTACTGACACGTAGTTACTTTGTAGTTAATGAAACTAAAACCCAACAGAACTTGGAAGAATTACGAGTATTTTTTTAAGCTGATTTGTTAATAAAATTTGTACAACAAATTCTAACTCCCCTAAACCCTCGACTTATTGATTTTGTTTCACAGATAAGGGCCTACACCCTATAATATTACGTAACGCGTTTTTATTATTTAAAAAAAAACGAGAATTACCTGAAGCAAAAATGTATAAAACCATATGAACAAAATAAAAACGCCTTTCTACAGTTTAAGTACTACTCCTTATTTAATTTGATGTCGGACAACCAATTATAGGCATGATGAAAATATCAACAAAATCTCACCAAGATACTTCATTTGTTTGTATCTATGCATTTTGAGCTTAAAAAGTGATAACACGAAAATCGCAGCTGTTCCTGTTCAAAAATATCTTCAGATCAAAATTTTAGTAGTTTTCAGATTATATTTAATACAGTGACCATTAGGGATTAACCATGTACATAAAACGAGAACTACTCGATTTAAGATGACACATATATGCATCTCCAACTGAAGAAGTGCCATCTTTACGTTTTTGTAACCAAAATCCTTTTTCAAGGAGGTATATTCTATCAGGAAACTATCGAAATCTGTTCGACAAAATTTCTGTTTATTTAAAGCGTAAGAAGAAGGCATACGTTTTGAAACGATACAGTTAAAATGTAAATGAGTTATTTTTTAGCTATGAGTAATGTAAAGTAAAAATTTTATGTGAAGATATTTGGAGTAAAGTATCAGCTAAGAGTTTTGTGCTTTCATTTTCAAGCCTAAAATACATACAAATAAAGCACATAAGAAGCACATAAGTAGAATTATAGGATTCATTAGGGCTAACAACTTTGGTCTAAAATTTTAGCAAAAACATAAACCTATGATAAGTATGCTTTAAATTAAAAAATATAAACCTAAATATTATTTTAAAGTACACATTTCACGTTTTAAAATTTGTAACAATGAACATGCATCAATTTTGGCAGATTAAAAAAAAATTATGAAGTTTCATTAATCTTAAGACGGACTGTACAAGTGTACATAGTACATCCTTAACGATGAGAAAAATAATTCTGATCTCACATTGTTTAGAATTAAGGAGAAGAAACTTGGCAGTGAATGTTTTGAGGTAAAGAAGTAGCGAATGAAATCTTTGCAATTGCTTAACAACTTATATTAATGCATAATTTGAAAAATCAGTAAATTTCTGTTATGGTTTTTAGTATGGAAAAAATGACCAAGCGAAATGAGATCTAAACAATCATTTTATAAATTTACTGATTTTGTAAGCTTTTTAACACACGAAACATTTTTCCATTAATTTTACACAGGTATACATATGCATATCTAATGTATAACTAGTAATCCAAAGAAATAATAATAATCTTGTATATACAAGAACCAAAAAATCATTCGTATCCGCATGTTTGTGTTCACAATAATAAACATTTTTCGCTAAAATTCTGGGGAATTTGAGAAGCATAAAAATAACATGCCCGACTTGAGATATTGCCGTAATGGGTCCGCGTTTCCTATTTTTGTTTGCTGATTTTTTATGCGTGAAAAACTAAAGCGGAAGTAATTCACGCCCGCTTGCCTCTTAAGTTATTAGCGGTCCTCTGAATCAAATTTGCTTTTACCAGTACATGCAAAGTTATATACACGAAATAGAGATACTTTTTTTATCAAAATACCGTAATGTAACTTTTTCGATTACGTGTTTTAAGCGTAATCGTAGAGATAATCAACGGCATTATTGGAGCATGAAAGAATGTCCAGGGAACAGCATAATTACATTCAAATAAATCCAAGATAAAATCTGAAAGATCTCTAGCTTCCGCCTCCAAGGATTTTCATAGTCTGCGGCGGGGAAAAAAAAGAAGCTAATGGGAAAAGAGAAGGATTAAGTTATCATGACATAAAGCGTAGGATTCATTGAGAACAAGGACATTCTCTGGACGAGGCCTAAATGATGGATACAAATAACGCTACAATGCAGTTAAAAAAGGCTTGAGAATGAAATGAATAAAAAAATGATTATTTGTCGTGAGCAAAAAATTGATGTTCTCTGATAAGTGAATAGCGTGTCGTTCCGATCAATGTCGGTAAATAACTTTTCCGATAGCGACTGTTTATCCCGTAACTTAACTTGTTCAGTATTTGCGAATAAAAAAGACGTAGCGTTTACTCTTTGCTTTCATCGAATGGACAATTCACTTTTTATAGTGTAACATCTTTCATTGCATGATGTTAGTACCGTTAGTTGCATCCGAACGTATAAAAATAACGTTATACTTACCACGAATGCGTTTCAGTTAATTAAATTCTGAAGTTCAGAACAAATTATAAGAAATTTTGCGTTTAAATTGCAACATGCTTGTTACAATAATGTAATATTCTATGTGCAGGCGCAAGAAAAAAATAACGTGCATAATTAAATGTTATGTTTAAGAAGTTTATTTTCAGTGTTTAATCACAAAGATAATATATAAATTTAATATTTATTTTTCTAAGCATAATCTTTTCATGGAAAGCTTAGTTCTTTAAAAACAACTGTACTTTAGAAATTATATACATTGGAATAGCCCGAATCATAATCGCAATCAATTCGTAATCAATATTCTGCCTTGTCGATCGAAATTTTCCTTGTTCAAGTGTATAATGTTTATACACACATACTTTTTCAGAAAGTTAGTTTTTCCAAATAATGACAAAGAATAGTCGTTTATAAAAATTTCAATTCAGATATGCAGGCCTTTAAGAATTTTAAATTTCTTTTCAATATGTCCACTTTCCTTACGCTATAATTAATTTATTTTGAATCTTTTAATAAACTTTTTTGAAATTAATTTTTTTCTATTTTCAATCTCATATTAACAAACGTTTTTGTAAAAAAGAAAAGTATAATTTCACAACAAATTTCCCCAGATAAAGACTCAAGTAAGGCTTAGATAAGATTTAAAGGTAATTCAACAACAAAATTATTCGACTTATGCAAGAATATTATAAATATTTGAATGGAAATAAAAACTTTAAAACTTTACTAATACTTGCCATTGTTTTAATGTTAAGTGGATTGATCTACAGCTTTCGGAAAAATACATTCCTTTCTCACTTCAGATGCATTAAGAAAATCTTGATACCCTTTATTTATAAAAGACAAATTAAACGGATGCTAAACATTATTTACTTATCTAACATACAATTAAAATATTACTTTTCAATGTAGTTTCGAATTTAAAAATGATTTTTTTAAGCGTAAGATAGGTCCATAGGAAGTTGACTGATACTAGCATATGATCTATTTTTTCCTGGCATATGTGAAAATAAAAAAGTTGACAATTTCATACACGCGGAATATTATACGCTTGTTTTTAGATAAATAAAGTTTTCTTAAATCTTTTATTGCAGGGTTTTATTAAACCTATGTTTCCTCACAATACCCCATGTCCAAACACTTGGTTCTTAGGTTATTCAAACGTAAAAACATACTTTAAAATAATAATTTTTTTGCATAACCTTGTCACTCGGTAACACCCGGAAATAGATAAAATTGACATTTATGCATTTTTTGGTTAGGAGTTTTGATTCCACATTAAAAAACGGAGTAAAAGAAAGGTAACTGAAGTTGGGAACGTTCGAATAGACGAAACATCTTTCTCCAATTCTATTTTATCAACAATAATATTGTTCCAACTACAATTTAAAATAACACCTTATAGATTTATTTTCAGTTATACTATTTGCGATATAAATAAATTAATATTTTAGCACCGATTCTATTTTAGAGCCATCGGTGAAAATTTTCGTTCAGCTGTCAAGCACATGTAAAAGAGTATAATAAAAGAAATATGAGTTAGTTATTTTCAAATTAAAATATGTGAATAATTATAACAGGTAGTCATCACATCATTTAAAAATTGTGCATTTGATGGAGGTTTTTGAATAGAAGAAAATTAATTTTGATCACTGAGATTATCAAAGCGTTTTTGTACTCGACTTTTCTTGATTGTTTATCACTTTTGTATAGTTTATAAAAGTTTAAAATAATTAAACAAAAAAAGTATCATTCTCATCTTAAAGTAAGTAAAATTAAATTATATTATACAAAAAATATATATAACATTCATTTAACAACAACAAAACTGTAGGGTGGGGAGTTGTCATATAACAAAAAAATTATTTCAAAAAAATTTAATTTAATGCCTCTTTGGCCGTAACACTAACAAATCTTTTGATTTGATTTTTTTTTCATTTAAGCCTGTAAAGAAAAATTGAATTCTACATCACTTAGGTTAAAGAGGTAATCAACATGAAAAATATGTTGAATGGCTTGAATTGAATATGTATAATCATATTTAAACAATTTGAAATCTTAAAGAAGAGCCTACTTCTTCATCTACCTTATTAATTTCGACACTAATTGTAATTAATTTTAATAGGAGAAAAGGTATTGTTTCGAAATACTTATTATCAACACACAATTTTAATTCTGTCAATAATATTTGCAATCCCGTAAATTGAAGTTGTACAATAAAATGAAAGCCACAACATTTTCAGTAATTGGTCATATAAACATAAAGTCAATTACAAGCATTCCAAACATAAATTATCCAGAAAACAAGAAAAAGTTTACAGCACAATTTAAAATATGGAGTTTGACAAAATGTGGAAAAAATCTGCCTAGAAGAAGCCCTCCAAAATCCTATATCACAAAACTAAACAAAAATCTGACAACTGATATATGAATTTTAGACAAAATCACCTTTTCGGAACTTATATGTAATTTGTCAAATGAGTGTTCTTTGTTTCGACAACAAAGCGTGTAGTCACTCAGCACTCGTTAGAAATTCGAACTTGCACCAAATATAACCTGCAAAAAAAATCACTCCAGACGAGATCGAAACAGTCGCTAAGGACTAAATGTCAGTTCGACGACCTAGAGGTCGTCCGCAGCGCGGAGACAAGTGTAACCCTGATTCAGCCACGAACGAACTCTCACAAAATCGTACTGTAACCATGAAATTATTTTCCAGACCGCAGAACGAACTGCCCCGACTTTGTCAACGTTGTGTTTACCAACACGGAATCGGCCATTTTCCTACACATCCCTCTCACAGGGCGTAACCATTTCGCTCCAAAATCGGAAATTGTTTCCTGGAGAGTGAGATGAATCTCTACAGTCTCGAGTCGAGACGCGTCCAGACTCGCACGGATGCATTGATTTTATGACTCACCTTCGGGATAAGCTTGTTTTCCCTGGACGAAGTCGATGAACATATTTGTCACATTATACAGCTGTCCCATGCCCTTAGGCCAGAACTTCATGGAGGCATTGTATGGCAATCCAGTAGTGTTGACTGTGGAGTAATTGACCGCCTGAGAGGCCATCATCTCGTTCAACTGTCGATCCAAATCCTCGCTAATAACACGCATCCTGGTCGCGAGGGTTTCTTGGCCATGAGCTAGGTATACACACAATAAAAGTACTGTTATCATTCCAATAAAAAGTCCTGGCAGACCATTGCACATTCGAAAAAAAGCCATCGTAGCGACCGGCGCCCGGGACGCGCCGCTAGCGACTGGCTGTTATCCGCACTGACACCAATCACCAATGTAATCTACACCGTTGCTGTCGCTCTGACAGAAGAAACGAAAGGAATGGGAATAGGCGACCCCACTATTCTGGGAAGAACCAATCGGGTGCCTTGATTCGCATGCGTGCATGCATGAACTTGTTTAGAAAACGAGAGAAATGGAAATGAACCAAACCACGTTCCGTCGTTTACTTTGTTGTCAAGATATCTGGGCGAAAAAGGACCAAAAAGGCTGATTTGACGTGGGTACGTGTATAGAAATTATTGTTCAAATAGCCAGATTTTTTCGGTTTCATAATGACACTGCCAAACTTGTTATCTGTTAACGCTTTCATGATGATGAGTTTTAATACTTATAATATATTTCATTTAAGATTGTAATTAAATCTATTTTCTCATGCATAATTGTATGCAAGTAGATCAATAAAAGGATTCACAATTAAAAATTATATTATATTTCAAAACTACCTCCTTCCTGGCTGATTAGAGACAAATGAATATCCAAAAAGGAAAAAAACGGAGAAAAAGGACAAAGTCAACCAAAACCGACCTCTCAATTTGTCCTTATTTGTTCTTGGTCTTTTTATACTACGCACTTTAAATATTCTTATCAGGGATTACTTATTCGGAAACTACAAGGTTTTGATTAATAAATTTACATAATAATATGTATACCTGCAAATAAGAAAAACAGATTTTTTTTCAAAAAGTTACTTTGTCTAGTAATTATGCATTCATCAGTGAAAAATTGATAAACGTATACAAATTATTTTTTCTAACAAGAATAAAACAAACAATTTTAAAGCCAAAAGTTATAGCTGATCGTAATTTTAGGTTTGTTAATTAAATCAATTTCCCTGATATGTTTAACCTGTTCTCCAATATTACTTCCACAGTCATCACGATGACCCTAATTAGGTTCGTCTTAAAAGTCAAAATCACAGCCTCAAAATTAAGGAAGTTTTATTTTATTGTTTACATTAAAATACATTAAAATAAAGCTACCTTAATTTTGAGGGTTTTATTTTGACTTTTAAGAGAAACTTAATTAACTGAAAGTTACAATATTAGAAATATCATTTTTAAATTTCTCGTGTGCAATTTTTTTACCAAAATAAATTAATTTTCAAACAAAAAAGAACCATTTTGAACACAAAAATGAATTTTCAAACCAAAAGGATGAATTTTCATCAAAATGAGTTACTTTTCAACAAAATAGTTTGGTTGTCTGCCTCGCTTTCTACCCAAATAGTTAAAATTTAAATAATAAACTTTCAACTAGATGGTTGAATTTTCATACAGAAAATATTTACTCTTAACAAAACAGTTCAATTTCAACTGAATAGTTGAATTTTCTACCATATTCAAATCAAAAAGACGATATTTTAACAAAAGAGATAAATTTCTAACACAAAAGTTAATTTTCAACATGATAGTTGCTTTTTATACAAAAACGTTTGAATTTTCTACAAAAATACTTGAATTTTTTCTACCCCCAAAAAAAAATTTGAAACAAAATAGTTATATTTTCAATCAAAGAAATGAATTTTTAACTAATACAATGAATCTTCAACCAAACTACTGAATTTTTAACAAATTAAGCGAATTTATACCAAAATATATGCGGTCAGATTAATTTTATACAAAAATTGTTTATTTTCTAACAAAATATATGTGTTTTCAATCAAAATATATGACTTTTCAACGAGAAATTTAATAGCTGATATCCTTTTAACCATAACAGATTTTTAATTTAAATACAACACGGTTGATTTCAATTAAAAAAGAAGAATTTTCAAGAAAATAGGTAAATCCTCAACTTAATCAGCTTCATTATCTTGAAAAGGGGTTTATTTTCAAAGACAAAAAAATTAGATTTTCTCCCAAAAGAAACAAAGAAACCGAATTTTGAACCAACAAAGAAAAAAATGTGCACTGAATTGTTGAATTTTCAAGCCATGAAGGCAAATTTTTTACAAACAAATTTTTTACACAGCCGAAAATATGAATTTTCATTAAAAAAAAGTATTTTTCGACACAATAATTGAACTTCCTACCAAAATAGTTAAATTTTTAGAAAAATACATGAATTTTCAACCAAGTAGTTAAATCTGAAACCAAAATAGGCGAATTCTCGACGGAAAATGTAATAATTGATAATATTTCGAACAAAAAATATTTTAATTTGAAATTAATTACAGTTGAATTTAACAAAAAAATATGAGTTAAAAAAACAGACGAATGCTCAAACAAAACAGAGATTAATTATATATATATAACTGAGCCATAAACTTCTCTTGATAGGAGATATTGTATAAAAAACACAAAGTAACTTCAAAGTCACTAAAATTAAAGTTTCAAGTTTCTGCAAAATTCTTAACTAACTTACGTTGAAAAAGACTTTATAGAATCATAACATCCTAATAGTTACTAATAACGTATATTTTTCATTAACTTAGTTACTTGTGACCCAACTCTGATCTCATTTGGCAACCTTATTTTTAGATAAGTACCAAGATGACATTTTTAATATAACATAATATACTTCACATATAATGTAAAATACGTAAATTTTATAAGCCTAAATATATATTAATTTATGAATATTGGATAAAACAGATATATCTTTTGCGCATATCTAAAATTTGTAGTTCATTCTGACCTTGTCTATTTAAATTTTTACATTTTCCAAATAGGAAATGTAAATGTATAAATTTGTGTATAAATTTTCCTATTTGGAAAATTTAATTATCTAAATAGATTGGTTCATAATCAACCACAAATACTTATATAATTTTGCATTACTTTCGTAAGCTAAAGCTTTTTCCAGTTTTAAAGATTGCTACTATGAATGGCTCCAAGTTTAATATACTCTTCAATCATCACTATTTTAAAATTAGAGTTCTTCATTTTAAATGTTAAAATCATCTATCACGCCGACGTCATCAGTGTGGGAATTCAGAAATATATTATTGGTAAACCAGGTTTCTGTGAAAGTTATCAGGGAGAATAACACAAAAATATATTTATTCTAATACAGTATTTAAAGAGCTGTATATAAAAACGTCTTAATTAAGGAAGTACTCTTTCTAAAAGGACTTTGGCATAACTTGGCATTAATCTCTTTATCCAAATTTTGGTTAAAAGCATTTGTGTATCTCCGTGGCACATATATTCTTGAAACTTGAATATTTGAGAATCCCTGTTGACTTTCATATCACGTGATTCCAATTTGAATAAGTGTTTCAGCGGCTCTTATTTTCAACGATACTCTTCTCTAATAATGAACTCTTGAAAGTGAAATCATCTGATTTTAATATGCTAGTTGTTGTTGCTATTGTTCTTTTTTAAACGCTTTCCAATTGCAAGCATTATACCACTCTAAATAACATACATTATAAATTAATTCTTATACAAGTTCAAAGGAATCCGTACCAAAACATAAAAAGAAAGAAGTCAAACGGAAACAGAGGGTGCACAGTGCACATTCCGCCTATCTCATATTTTGTTTGATAACATAACTAAATGAAATACGGAATTCTTGAAAATTGAAAAAGCCAAGAATCCAACATTGGAATTCGAATCGTTGCCGCTGTACCGGAACTAGCTGACCCTTTATGAATTTTGATTGGCATAAATTGGCAGCAATTTTCAATTCACAATTTTATTTGCAAGATAATGTAATACAGAATATAGTCCGGGGGCTGGGTACCTTCGCGTATGCACTATGACCGCCAAAGCTGAAAACCCTTTATTCTTATGTATTTTAAGCCCTTGAATCCGAATCCTCAACTTAATTTTTCGAAAAATGTGTAGAACATTTTTTAAATTGCACTTGTTTAAACAAATGATGAAAAAATGGTTTTTTCTGTCTGGATAATTTTTTTTAGAAAAATGGGCTTATTTTAAGAAGAAAAGGTCTTTAGTAACTATTTTGTAAAATGCACATTTCAAAAGTTATGAATTTTTAAAGGTCGAAAATTTGACGTTTTTTATTAACTTTCACTGTTGATAATTTTTGATCTATCAAAAATTTCTAAAAATTTCAAAAACGTATGTATTCTCTAAAACTTACTCTACAAATTGACATAGTTTTCCACTACGGCAGGTCTTTGCATGTTGTACTTTTTGCGATCAGCAATGGGTCTTTTTAAATGATTTACATAGTATACTTTTCGAACGACATCGATAATTTTTTTATTGCAATGTTGTCTTGATGACTGTAAAGTAATTCACAACAGTTAAATCAACTATTAATATCGTAATTATTATAATTACTATAATAAGTAATGGAATTATTATAATATTAATGACAATAGTCATAATATTTATTATAATTATTTTATTTATTAACTTGTAGTACATTCGATGAGCTTCGCTATATGCAATACCATCACACTGCAAAATATGAATTTAAAAAAATGGCATGTAAGTCTGTATCACTTGAATCGCACATTTGCCGAGCTTTTTATGTCACTCATCAGCAAGCAAATTGTTTAGACGAGAAAGCAGATATTTTGAATCCTCTTATGTTCGGTTATGAAGTGAAGGATGAGACATTGATACAAAAAAAAAAATAAATATATTACTACCACCTCCAGACGATTTTGTTACGTGTTGTAATTGTAAAGCTCGTATAAGTGAGAAATCATGTCCTTATTGTGTAAAGACTGTAAAGTATAAAGCTAAATGTATTTCTTTTTTTGCATGCCAGAAAGACAAAAAATGTAGAAATAAATGTACATAGTCTACTGTAAAATGTACTTATGTAAATAAATATTTTACATAATTTATATAATCTCCTTCAAGTTTCACAATACCTTGAGATAAGATATAAAACTTAACCATAAAAAATGACGATATAGTAAGGTTGACCGAAGCGCGCGCAGCGAGACGCGCAGTAACAAAGCCCTATTGTTGATCGCAAAAAGTACAACATGCAAATACCTGCCGTAGTGGAAAACTATGTCAATTTGTAGAGTAAGTTTTAGAGAATACATACGTTTTTGAAATTTTCAGAAATGTAAATAATTGTTCGTTTTTTGTGAATAAATATGCGACTGCACTATCTTCAGTTCTAATGTTTTTTCAGAGGATCGTCCTCGGTTTTCCTCAGCCCGGTCTACTCAACTTGTGCCTCCGAGCCTCACCCTGGCCTTCAAACCCTTTCCCTGTGGTAAGGAAAGCCGAGGACGATCCCCTGAAAAAACGGCACCACGCTAGGCTCTCGCACTTGCTATCCTTAATAAAAAATTGACTTCAAATATCGCAATTTGTAAAGGCAACAAGAATCACATACTTCCTTCAAATTGTAAGTTATTGCAGATAGTTCAACTAACTACCTCCAATTTAAATCGCTTCATTATCTTCATTATAACTGAAGATAGTGCGGTAGCATATTTATTCACAAAAAACGAACAATTATTTATATTTTGAAAATTTTTCGACGGCAATCTGTTCGGAAATGTTTAATGTGCCACCATGAATCTTTTTCAGATTTTTCCTATTATTTTTTCAATAAAAAACTATGCTTCAAAGTTCACTGTTTTTAAAAGCTATCAAATTTTCTTACTTTTCATTAGATTTTCAAATCTGTAAGCTACAAATAATTTTTTGGAATATTACTTATCGGCTCATTAACGTACAACATTTGCACCTTTAAAATGATACCCCTTTCATTAACCTACCGCTTTTCTTCTCATACTTATTCAACGTCAAAGCCAGAGGACTCGAATTTTCTCGCCGATAGTAGTCTGGAAGATCTGATCGGTCCCAGGCCAAACCATCAAATATATATTAAATATTAATATAATGATCATGTATATAATGTAATAATATTAATGCGTTTTTATTAACTTTAATATACATGTTATTTAATATTGACATGAGTGTAAAGTCATCTGCATATTTGCATAT
>NC_046660.1:95039361-95047705 GCF_010883055.1 Belonocnema kinseyi | reverse complement strand
TATGAATTCAGCAACCATTTTTCTGATAGCGAGAGTAAAATTAATTGGTTACTATTGTATTGATTATAGGAGCTTGACTTTTTCAAATTAATTTATAAATATCTCGAGAATTGATGCACTTATCGATTGTTTTGGTTTCCTTTATAGCATATTATTCGGAAGTTCCGTATGAATCAAAGAAAGGTGTGTGACTAATTCGAACGCATTTGGTTACGCGTTACGACTTGGTCAGCACTCGTAAAATTTCTTCAACGACTTATTTCCGTTCACCTTGTTTGCTAAATTTAGAAAATGTAGTTTTTTTAGAAACACGAAATCCAAAAAATTCAAACTTTGGGTAAATTAACTACACAGAATTCCAAAGTATCATTCTTTATCTCAAGTTGTATCAAAACGTTATGATCTGAAATTCTGAATACTACTTCTCCTATTTCTTTCATAATACCTCGCTTTTAACTGCAAAATAGAAGGCGGAAAGATTTCTTAACAATGTTATCTGATTTAATGTGAGTTACATAATATGGACTAAATCTTTCGTTGGATGTTTACGGGTCACTGTGAAAGAGCCGAAAAGAGAGGCAATGCTTGTTCAACGATCGAAATGCAGTTTTCGATGTCACGACCTAGTTTCTCGTACCAACCAATTTCAAACACAAGCGCCTCTCTGGTGATGCGACCTCCCTCTCCTCATTTTTATTTGCAGGATTGCCACTCCAAATTCTAAAGTGTGGCTGATTACATACTTCCAATACAAAATTATTCAAAAAAATTTCGAATACGCTTTTTATCAAAAAGTCACTCTAATGCAGACAAAAATATTGTTTACAATATTCTATATTATATTGTACATTATTCTATGTTAATAGTATAGTTGTGAAACATAATAATAAAATTGTTTATTCTTTAAATTTCAGAATAATATTTTGTAATTAACAATAATAATTAATAATAAAATCAATCAGCTTATTTGATAGTATTATGTGCATACGATATTATGATATAAGATTATATATGTAATTGTGACATGTTGTATATAATATACTAATAATTTAAAGAAATCTTATTTTCCACATTAGACTGACTTTTCAATGGTGTATATATAATTACTTATATGTATTCTACTATTAATATTATAATTTACTATTATGTATATGAATTTCAAAATTCTTGTTTTATACTACAGAAAATGAGATATGCTTGCATTTTCACTTTTCACATCATGAAAAGAAAGGCTACTGCAAAAGAGGTAAGGATATATTCGGTGCGGTGTGGATATATTTTTACAACATTTTGATACATTTTGATACTCTGTATCAGTATTGGCAAAACCTTCAACTGTAACATGCTTGTTGCCTAATATTTTTAGCATTTTTTTCTGCTGAAATTTTCTCGAAAATTTCTACAAAACTCGAGGTGCCTATATTTTTGAACAGATAGTACATGTAATTCTCGCTAACATTAACTACATGTAAAAAATACTATTCCCATATGTGAATTCTACCAAAAATTACAGTGGAATATGAAGAAAAATAACCGCAAAAAAAAGTCTGCTATATAAGATGTTATGATGTTGACCAGGCTGTAATATACAGGGGGTCCAAAAAGTCCCGGGACAGCCAAATAAATCCTTAGGTACAATTTTTGTGGAGAAGGTTGAAGTCATTCTTAATGCAACTTTCAATGAGGAATACAGTGGTAACCATGACCTTCATGGTTATTTCAAGGTCACCTTTATTTTTTAAATGGAATAGCCACTTTTTGACATTGGCAATCGAAAGAGCGAAAAATTTTACGTTAATAAGCGTAGTCAGGTCATAGGTAAGGTGTGGTCTTAATGGACGTATCAAAGTCATTCAAACTTCAATATGGTCTGAACATTTTTTCGCAAGCTAGCTTGTGAAAATCATCCTCTTACCTTACTTACTTACATAATGTAGATTAAATAGTGACCATCCATTGATATGACCTTCAAGGTCATATCAAGGTCACTCTTTGTTTTTTAATTGAAACGACTCTGTTTGACGTCGGAAATTGAAAGAATGGAAAATTTTACTTCCAAAAGTGTAGACAGATCACAGGTCAGGTGTGAGCTTGATGATCATATCAAGGTCATTCAAACTTCAATAAGGTCTGAATATTTTTTGCAAGTTAGCTTGTGGAAAATCTCCTCTTACCTCACTTACTTAATTGCTTACTTGAACAATGTGCATATTGACTATCAAGTGACCTTGACCATGACCATCAAGGTCACCATTCCAAATGTTTAGACTATATTGAAGTTTGAATGACATTGATACGTCCATCAAGGCCACACCTTACCTATTACATGACTACACTTTTTAACGTAAAATTTTCCGCTCTTTCGATTTATAATGTCAAAAATGGGCTATTCATTTAAAAAAAACAAAAGTGATCTTGAAATAACCATGAAGGTCATGGTCAAGGTCAAAACTAAGGTCACCGCTGGATTCTTCGTTGAAAATGACTTCAAGAATGACCTCAACCTTCTTCAAAAAATGGTACCTAAGGATTTATTTGGCTGTCCCGGGACTTTTTGGACACCCTATATATTTAAAGATGATAACACAGGCTCACAAAAAAAAGTTGTCTGCACGAGAGAAGTCACTAGGCTACCCTTATGGATCTTGGGCCGCTGAATCTGAATATGGCCTTAGAATTTGTCCTACGCGTCCCAGTTTCCCCCAGATGCAAAAAGTAGGGAAAATCCTACATATTTTCTAGTCACACAGGCAATACAAAATATTTGTCAGCACGAGAGAAGTGACTAGGTTACTCTTATGGATTTTGAACTGCTGAATCTAAATCTGGCCTCAGAATTTCTCCTACACGTCTCAGTTTTCCCCTTAGATGCAGAAAATATGGAAAAACCTAGGGGTGTCATATTCTTATGTGTTGGGACTCGTAAAGACCAAATTCATCCACAAAAATTCCCTAGTGTGCTTATCGTTCCCCCTAGCTAGGATAAATGTATGGAAATTGAAGGTCTTGCGCATGTTCCCTACCGATAGAAATCTCTGAGTATATTCTAAAGATTCTCTAAAGTCAGAGAAGCTCAGAGAAATTCTCCTCAGACACTCAGGTAGATATATTTAAAGGTCCAGTCTGTTTTATATGTTTTAAAGGCTTTAAAATGTCCTTTTCGTAATTGAAATAGAAATATGATCATAAATAATAAGTAGAGAGACTGAAATTGAAATAATAATTCGATCATAATTAAAAAGCAGAGAGGCTATATCAGTAGAGTAGCCGACACTCAATCAAGGGTCCTTTGTTAAGCTTTCAGATTAAAATTTAGAAGTAGATTTTCTTAATTTCATAGTTAAGAGCTTAAAACATAATAATTAGGAATCTACGGGTTTCGATGATTTCAGATATCTAACGTTTTTTTTAAATGCTTAAAATTGGAATTAATACAACGTTTCTCGTAAATGGAATGAGATACGCCAAAAAAGACAATAGTTTTTAATTCAACTAGAAAATTTTATATTAGTATATAAGTTATAATTAGCGACGGCTAACTACTGTAAATAACTCTGCCTGCCCGGTACGTGACGAATACAAAAGGGACATTACATTACCGTCGCACCACTCTTAAAAGGACCACTAAAAGGACCTTGAAAAGGACCCAAATCTCTCAGACTATCTCAGAGACTAAATCATTCAAATCAACTCTGTTTATAGACTCAAATGGGCCCAGCTATTTCGCTTGAGAATACTAAATTTTTCGAGCTTTTACCATTTACTCCCTAGATGCAAAAAGTAGGGAAAAGCCTAGGGAATTTCTGCGTTCGCACAGGCCATAAGAAAATTTGCCTGCAAGTGACTAGGCTAACCTTATGGATTTTGAGCCGCTGAATCCAAATCTAGCTTCAAAATTGCTCGTACCCGTCTCAGTTTTCCCCTAGATGCAGAAAATAGGCAAAAACCTAGGGATTTTCTTGACGTTATTTTGATAATAATAGTATACGCGAAAATAGACACATTTATGTTATATTCTTAAATGTCGCAACTTATGGAGACTTAATTTGTACACAGAAATTCTCTAGTGAGCCTTCTGTTTCCCCTAGCTTGCGTAATTCTATGGAAATTGAAGGTATTTCTCATATTATATAGATTTGTACGGGGAAAAATGCCATATCCTTTGCAGATTGGCGGGCTAATCTAAATTTTTTTGTGAGCCTGTGTGACCAAAAATCCCCTAGGCTTTTCTTTACATTTTGCATCTAAAGAGAAAGTGGATTGGATTTCTTGAGATGCAAAATGTAAAAAAAGCCTAGCGAATTTCGGATCACACAGGCCCACCAAAAAAAAAAGGTTTCACGGGAAATGTGACTGATATCGCACGCAAAACTGTAAACAATATTAGGTTTTTCCCCATGTAAGTCTATATAATATGAGAAAGACCTTTAATTTCCCTAGAATTATTCAATCTAGGGGAAATTGAAGGCACACTGAAGAATTTCTGTGTACAAATAAAGTCTCTACAAGTCATTGCACTTAACAATATAATATCGATGTGTCTTTTTTCGCGTATACTGGTATTATTAAAATAACATGCAAATTATCCCTAGGGGTTTCCTTATTTTTTGCCACTAGAGGGAAACTGAAACATGCCAGATAAATTCGGAGGCCATATTGGGATTCAGCGGCTCAAAATCCACAAGGGTAGCCTAGTCACTTGTCTCCTGGGGACACATTTTTTGAATGGCCTGCGTGGACAGAAAATCTCTAAGATTTCCCCCACTTTATGCATCTAGGGGAAAACTGATACATGTAGGATAAATTCTGAGGCCATATTCAGATTCAGCGGCTCAAGATCCATAAGAGTAGCCTAGTCACTTGTCTCGTGCAGACAAATTTTTTGTATGACCTGTGTGACTAGAAAATCCCCAAGCTTTTCCCTACTTTTTGCATCTAGGGGAACACTCAGACGTGCAGGACAAATTCTGAGGCCATATTCGGATTCAGCGGCTCAAAATCCATAAGAGTAGCCTAGTTACTTGTCTCGTGGAGACAACTTTTTTTTTGTGGGCCTGTGTAATTAAAATAATTTCTTGTTGATAACTGGTCAATTTTATGTACAATTATGCCATAATTTTAAATAAAATTGTCCAGTTATCAAGAAAAAATTATTTTAATTATCATATTTAAATATAAAAGTCTTCTTTTTGCTGCACGTATTCGACTAATAAAATCAACGATCGAGTGGAAATAATGTATGTGTATCAGGGTGGATTGAAAAAGTCAAATTTAATTAATTAAAAATGCCTTAGCACTGGAGAGTTTTTCTTTGGGGTCCCTTATAACACTTATAAAATTTGAAATAAATCGATTGATATCTTGAGGTCGGGTGCAGTTGAAAGGAAATACATTTTTTTTTAATTCAGAGTTTTGGAAAAAGCGTGAATTTTAATTTTGTTTCTTTACCTGCATAATATATGCCTATTTTTTACAATCTTTTGAGATTTTTTTATTATCGTTTATATAAGAGAAATTTAATTTTTTACGGATATCCGGAAATGAAGAAAAAATCTAGAGCTCTAAAAATTATAAATACTTTTTAGTCAGCATCGAAAAACTTTCAAATGTTTAAGATGTACTTCTAAAAAAATTGAGAAGATCAGATTATTTTTTTGTTCATTTTCAAGTCTCCATAAGAAACACAACATTCACGATTTTTCCAGAACTGCATTTAAAAAATTGGTTTATTCTTTTTCGACTCCGCCCAACCTGAAGATATCACTAGATTTATTTCAATTTTTATACACGTTATAAGGTACCCAATAGGAAACTTTTCAGAGCTAATGCGTTTTTAATCTATACATGTTTTTGTATGAATCATAATATGTATACCTACGACAATTTAATTGTCAAATACCCTTGATAGCGAAAGCATTAGGTAAAGAAGGGGCAGCGTCGACCGGTGGGGTAAAGGAGACTGTTTATTTCACCGCTATTACTTAAAAATTTTAATTCTACTTTGCATTATATAAATTTATTTCATTATAGATATAGTGCTACTCACTAAAATTTTGAAAATTGAAGTTGTAAAAAAAATTATGTAGAAAACAGTTTTGACGATGAAAGAATGGAAGATTCTATAAAAGAAATATAATGTTTTCAACATTAATGGCAATACTCACAGTATGAAAATTTGATATTTTAACAGATAAAACAATATCACATTATATAATTATAATAATTAAACGTAATTCAAGTCCAAAATATAATAAATGTCATAAATAATTGAGGCATCACCAGGGGAGCAGCGTGACCAAGATCATAGTTTACAAGTGGTCTACATGGAAGAAATGATTAAATATTATTATTCTCAATTCGGTCGGTTTAGCTGCTTTTTTACATTCTCATCATTTATGATTGAGAAAGTATTAGAATTGTCGGAAATTTGACATCACACTTTTTCAACGGATCTCCATGTTTCGAGACCCCCTGAATCCGAAAATCAGGTTTTCACGATGGCGTCTGTTTGTCCGTCCGGCCGTCCGTCCGTAAACACGATAACTCTCGAAAAAATGAACGAATCACATTCATCTTTGGCACACTTTTTTATGTCTTAAAAGAAAGGACGAGTTCGTGAACCAGCCATTTTTGAAAAAAATTCAAAAAGTGAGCGCATTTTGAAAATTTTTGAGACCACTTTTTTCTGAACTTGAAAATTCTATGTACGAATATTTATAGTATTAAAAAGAACAAACAATTTATCTTAATGACTTTTTTCGATAAAAAGAAAATTCTCAGAGTTATAGCGTTTTCAAAATTTTGTTAATCAACCGAAAATGGAAATTGAAAGCCGAAAAACGCACGATATGAAAAAAAGTCAAGAGAAGAAAAAAATTTCATTTTGAAAGCCCTACAAGATTATCATAACCAATTTTTGGATTTTCTTCAAAAATCGAAAATTCAAATTTTGATTGCACAAAAAATAATGGAAAATAAAAAATTTTATTTTGTGGACAAACTATGTAGGATACGGAAAAAGATGAATTAACAAAAATGGTTATCCCAAAAAAGATCTACAACTTCGTTAAGAATCACTTCTTGATAAGACGCGTACTTTTTGTTTTATTCGTGAAAAATAACGTTAAAAAATAAAATAAAAAAAAATGTGTGGAAAAACGACGAAAGTTACGAGAAAAAAATCCAGCAAAACCTGTTTACAAATGTCTGTCGGAAAACGAGCGCACAGCGCGAGTGTCACGATGAGAATGTGTACCTCAAAGCCTACAGAGCTTTGAGAAACTTAATCTTTCACTATACTTAATTAAGTAGACAATTCAAAATATGAAGATACATATAAAGACTGCCATCTAGAAGAGATCTTTTTAATAAAGTTTTTTTCAAGCATTCTAAATGCAAAGAATAAATATCCGAGCGCGAAGCGCGCGATTCAACCGTCGCGTGCCCTGGGCGCGCTCAAACTTGCGTTTGTGGTGGAATGTCAACGAATAAGGGGTAATGTCACAGCTATCACCATTTTTATTCAAAGTACCTTATTCTTCTTACTGGATATGTTTATCGTTTAAAGGTGATTTTCCCAGTACATAAAATACCACAAAAGCGAACCATCATGATTTCCTATCTTTAGATGTTTGGTTTTCATGAAAAGCTGCGATTGGCTTTAACCTCCAGTAAGGGACAATGGCGATGAAATACAGCTTGTGAGAAATAAGTAAGTGATAAAGTCATTGTTTTATTCATGTGATTCATTCTTATAGAAACATGATATACAATAATGTAGGACTGGCAACGAGAAAAAATGGATCAATCCCACATTTTATTAAATTTTAAAACTGCCCTTCCTTATTCAAATAATAACCTATAGTGAGTTCAAAATATAGAAATATGTATAAAAACTAATGAAACGTCTTTCGTGAAAAAAGGAGGCAGATAAATTTTAAAACATTCATCCCATGCCATTATCTTGCGACACAGGAAATCAAGGGTTCATTCACGAAAGAATAACATGTGGTTTACTCTCACGATAATCACAAGCGTTACAAAATTCTATCGTGTGCGTTATGCTCTATAGCTTTCCCTTTCCGTTTCGCATATTATTACGAGTCCAGATAGAGTAATGAATTGTACTTTTTATGTAACATTGGAAACTGTCATTGACACGGTTTTCGTTTATGCAATTTGTATAATTTATGATTCTGGGGAAACTTTACACCACGTATCCTGTTTTCCTATTTTAGAAAAGTTTTTCATGGCCTTTCTGGGCAGTGAAAATCGATTAAGTAACTAATAATAATGATGTGATGAAGTATTTTGAGACACAGACAAAAAAAAATTATTTTGTCAA
>NC_046660.1:95037340-95039261 GCF_010883055.1 Belonocnema kinseyi | reverse complement strand
TTAAATTAGAAATAATCACTATTAGCAGAGATAACTCACATAACAAGATCAAAAATGAGCATACTGACGCCGTACAATGAAAAATAAGAAAAAACACTTTATGAATATTTAGAGTAATTTTTCAAAAATTTCGTCGGTCATTGCTAAAAAATATAGTATTTAGAAAAAAATATGTAAAATATCTTTACGAACGTTCGAACCAAGATAAGCTTTTTCTGTCTGCGCTTTCTTTGCACAATTAACTCTTTCAAGTTATAGTGGTGCAATAACGGTGTTCTTGCATTTTTAAACGTTACTTGGTTTTAATTTCTTCTTTATGAAATTATGTAAAAAAGAAATGAAAAATAAGTCTCGTTAAAAAATGAAAGCATAGTGTTATTGCATCCAACGCTCAATAGTTTCATTTTGAATTACTTGGTAAGTCCAATATGAAATGATTTGAGAATTCTTAATATCTTTAAATGTTCAATTATGTGTGTCTAATGCTCAAGATAATTAATATCAACTCAGATATTTTTATGTAACGCAGGCATGATTTACGATGCGTTGTATCAGCGCCTTTTTGGCTCTGAAAGTAGCAGTTTAAACAATAACTGGAGTGACAGCGTATGCGAACGTGCGGCGTAAAATTATGTTCTTAATCGTACGCCGCACATGTGCGTTCGCTATCGCCCATGTACAATTTTGGCTGCGTCAACAATACCTAAAATATCAGACAAGATAATCTAAATATTATATATCGTTTGTCTCCTCGGTACACGATATACTATTGTTTCAATTGTCAGAAAATATTAAAATATATGTAATTGAAAACTATGTAAATGTGTACCTACCTAAAATTGTTCAATCTTTTCTCATTTCTAGTTTTAAATTATGAAACTTTAAAATCACCGGCTTTAAAATGATTTATCTTGAGCATGAAGATTTAAAAAATTCAGCATTTGTTGATCATCTTATAAACTTAAAGGCTGTAGCAGGATAAGCATACTATCCGCGAGAAAACTATAGGCATCTGCCTTTGAAGCTTAACAACTCAATGAAAAAAATGCTAGCGCAACAAAAAAAGAGTCATTTAAAAGCTGAAAGTGTTCTACGTAAATGAGCTTCAAGACGTTTGTGTAAAAATTTTTTGTCCTTAGCAGACTGAAAAATGTAAAAAAAGTAAGGTTTTTTGGGTACATTTAGGAACAGTCAAGTTTAGAGCATTATTTCTTATACAAGGAGCGATGGAAAAGATTTGAAAAAATTCATGAGTATGAGGAAAACTGTTGTGAACCAGTTGCTTAAAAGTACAAAAATGTGCAACTATATTATCTTCAGTTCTAATGCAGATATTAAAGCGATTCAAACTGCAAACTGTAATTGATAGGCTCTGTATTTATTTTCAATCGCCCGTAAGGATGTGTTTGTCTTATTTTTTGTGAAAATCGCGATATTCTTAGACATTTTTTTTGTTGGAAAACAAGTGACAAAAAGGAAGGGGAAGGGGGCTCGTTTTTTCACTGTCGACCGCTGGTGCCTTTCTTTGACCCGTGGCCAGGTGGCATCCAAGCATTTCAGAACTAGGGGCCGAAGAATGGCACCAGCGTTCGACAGTAAAACAAAAAAAGGGCCCCCTCTGCTTTCTGTCACTTGTTTCCCAACAAAAAAATGTCTAAAAATTTCACGATTTTCACAAAAAAGAAGACTAACACGTCCTTCCTGGTGATTGAAAATAAATGCAGAGCCTATCAATGACAGTTTGCAGTTTGAATCGCTTTAATATCTGTATTAGAACTGAAGATAATATAGTTACACATTTTTGTACTTTTAAGCAACAATTTTTATTATTTTTTAAATTTCTAAATTGCAACTGGTTCACAACAGTTTTCCTCATACTCATGAATTTTTTCAATTTTTTTCCATCACTCCTTGTGATAAT
>NC_046660.1:95035506-95037240 GCF_010883055.1 Belonocnema kinseyi | reverse complement strand
TTTTAAATGACTCTTTTTTTGTTGCGCTAGCATTTTTTTTGATTGAGTTGTTAAGCTTCAAAGGCAGATGCCTATAGTTTTCTCGCCGATAGTAGTGTAGGTGCCCCCCTCGGATGTGATCCATATTGCGGGAGCAAATGAATACCCCTATAAAATAAATTAACCTCAAGTATCAATTACAATTTTTTTTTGCAAAAGTTATAAACAAATTTTGAAAAATCCAATTTTCTCAAATACGGCTTTATCGATTATGATGGTTGAAATATATGTTAGAGAGGGTACTAAGACGATTATAAGACTGGCACGGTTAATTTTTGTTACGGCGAATCTTTCACGTGGAATCGCTGTAAACTTTATCTTTCGTTTTTTCTGTGTAAAATCTATTCAATTAAAAAAATTAAAAAATGATATCTATTCTGAAAGATTGCATTTATCACATTTTACACGGACGATTTTATTATTCTGCAATATCCTGTCCGGAAAAACTGTTCTAACCATTAGCTGGCTCTTCACTCTTTTATAACTTGTCAGTTCATTTAATCGTGACGGCTTAATTATCGTTGCCTGCACTGCGGGACTGCTGAATCGAAAATTACATTACGAGAAATATGGATCGGTGAATCTAGCGACTAATCTCTGTAAAATCCAGTTCGCGACTATTATATAATTATTCTTACCTTTCACTTCGCTTTTGTGCATCTACTCGTATACAAATTTAATAGACCAAGTCAAAAAATAGATGACACAATGCTTTGACTGTAAAACGCTCTCAACTAGAAAAGTTATGTATAAATTATTCCGGAGAAAACCCAGCCACATTGAGTAATAAATTATCTTTCTTTAAGGGCATTGTAACCAGGACCCAACCTGAAAATTGAATTGTCTTATTTTACTTCATAAATACTAGGATTACATCTTTTTTATGGTAACTAGGGCATATTACTGTTTGGAATTAATCTATATGCAGAGTGAAAAATTGGCTTATTTCAATAGTTTTGTGTAGGATTTTTGTAATGCTCTGGATAGAATAAAACAAAAACACGTGAGCCGTCATGGGACGCTCGTGTTCCAAAGTGTGAGTGTGATAGCTAAGGATAGATATCTTGATAAGGGTGCTATATGATTACCGAAACGTTGGTGAATCTTTATATTATGTTCTTTTATTGTATTTGACAATAATAGAAATAGAAAACACGAAATTAATTAATAAGAAAAGGAAGGGGATTTGGTTGGTTGCCTCCCAATTTTTCTTTCCCCTATTTTATTTTTGTCCAGAAATTTTTTTTAGGATACTTTTTTTTAATTACAAAAGAAGCATTTTATGGTGGTTCTCCAAATTTGGCCGCTGGATTCTTGGTTTTATTTTCAGTAATTCTAAACATTAACTTAATTATTGGAAGTTAAATATGATTTTAAATTTGATTTTAATCTAATTTAAATATCTTAAATTTTAGAGAAGAGAAAGCGTTACCCTAGAAGTATGATCGTCAACGTTACCCAGCTTTGATAGTTCACACCGTGTTGGAAGAAGTTATCCCTTAAAAAAAGGCTTACGAAAAAACTATTGAAATTAGACGATTTTTCACTCCGAAAACAGATTTAATTCAAAACAAGAATAGGCCCTAATTATGTGAAAAAGATGTAAGGGGCCATCCATATACCACGTGGACAATTTCTTACCACTTTTTGACCCCCCTCCTCCTCGTGGACAGACGTGGAATTTTGACATCCCCC
>NC_046660.1:94956452-95035406 GCF_010883055.1 Belonocnema kinseyi | reverse complement strand
CCCCCCCCCCCGGTCCACCTCGTGAACAAGCGAGGAATTTTGCCATCCCCCCTCCCTCTGTCCACGTGGTATATGGATGACCCCTAATCGTAGTATTCTCAGGCAGAAATATTATGTATAGTTTATATATAGTGTGAAGTTTTATATATAGTACTCATTTGTTGTACACAAAAAATGGATAAAACAAATGAATCTTATATATAATACTTCACGCTATGTATAAACTATACATAATATTTTCGCCCGGGTTTATGGAGTGAAAATGAGGCAATTTAATGTTGAGGTTGAGACCTGGTTCCAACGCCTCTAAGATAATAAGTAATTTTCCCCATATACTGTATTTTGTATTGCCCAATTCACCCGCTCTACGTCACTCTGAACAGGCCAAAATCAGTTTGAAGGTTAGGAGATTTCATGGAGGAACCCCTAATAATCTCATTCATTTCGTTAGGCCACATTCTTTTATCAGATATGAACTGTTATAACTTTTCGAGACAATTTTTGGTTGCGAAACTATCAAAAAATTGTATTAAATTAGTTGCAGTACCTGCAACTCAGATATAGTAAAAAATTCAGATACTGCGTTTCTTGTTCGCACGCGCAGAAAAAAAATCTGCAAAACTTACAGAATTATCAGTTAAAGTAGGGATAGCTTACATTTTCTGTAAATATTAACAAATTTTCCGGATATTTTACAGAATTTTCAGTAATTCGAGATAAATTTACGGATATTTTCTGTAAAATTAACTGAACTTTTCTGCTAAGTCGACATTCTCAAACAATGAGCTCTAATAAAAAAGTCTGTAAATTTCACAGTAAGTACCCGAAAATTTGTAAAATTATTTAGAATTCTGTAAATTCTGAAGAAAACTTGTTAAGCTTTACAGAAAAGTTATAATATCCCTATTTTAACTAAAAATGAATAGAATCCCCTGTCAAGAAGAGAATTCACCAATCCACTCTAACGATAAATTATGATATCAAATAAAACGTTTTTTGCTCTCTTAAATAGTATGATATCTAATTAATGAATCTGCTGTAGAGCAAATCTATTTAAAAAATATAAATATATAACTAGCAAACGTTTTGTTAATCTGGGAATAATAAATATTTGTAAGGTACAGAAGAAAGTCTTAGGGCCGATTCCACCAACTGTGATTAAATTTTAATCATCTATTAACTTAATTTAATCAGCAGATTGCGTTCCACTAACTTTTAAAACATGATTAAAGAAGTCTAATCATCGATTAACTTAACCGGCCATTTTGGCTGGTTAGCGAGTTAATCAGCGATTAACAGGAGTCAACATAACCACCAAGTTGAAGTTCAAGTGCAGTGTGAAATATTGATCGAATTTATAACGATATCTTGTACTTAGACAACTTATATTCAATTTTAATCGATAACTAATTCCTGTCCATTTATTTGGAAACGATATGCATAAAAAAAAACACGTCGCCGTTCGTTGTTCGTGAACGGTCAAGGTATATTTTGCGCGCGAATACAAGTTCGAAATCAGCCACAAGTTAATCGCGATTAAAACGCTAATTAAAAAATAATCATGATTAGCTAATCATGGATTTAATCACAGCTGGTGGAGTCGGCCCTTAATAATTCGGACTAGCAGCTTTTTGATATATTCTTACATATTTTGTCGTCAGATTCATTACGTATCACATTTTTCGTTTTTGTATAAAAATATCGTGGAAATTAATTAACTGTCAGTTAAAATAAATTACAATGATGAAATAGTCCGAAAATTCATGAGGTGGGAGCTCTTAACTTAAAAGGTTTCGGTAACTCTTCACTGCTAGGGAATTCAACATTTAATTCTGGTTGTTCCATGGAAAGAGTTAAATTCGGGAAAGAGTCCGTCGAAGGTATTAAAGCGTCAGGTCTGTAAAGCAAAGAAAAATCGATTATGATTTTCAAATGTAAAGGATTATTAGTTAAATCGCACAACGTCGTGTTATAAATCACAGCGATTATTGCAGTGTACCTCCATTTCCCTTTTATTAAGGAACATGTGCCAAAAATCAGATCTCTGAAAAACATAGGTTTTCTATAATTTTCAGAATCAAAACAATATTACTGACAATGTGATTTAAAAAGAAAAAATTTTCATTGAAAACAAATTTGACTTACTGAAAATTTTTTAAATATCACTTCTTACCAATTTTTGAAAGATTGATCAATTTTAATAATTAGTAGCTTACTTTCGCAGGAAAAAATTTCTATTCAGCTCTGTATTTGAAGATTATTTATTTTCAAAATTAAAAACATTAGAGTTATAGAGAATGTTTTCCTAGAAAAAAATCCTAAGGTAAAATAGACTTTTATGCAACGTAAATAACCAGACAAAAAAATATAATATTACGCAATATTATATCTGAAATATATTAAAAAACCTTAATGCTTATCCAGAATTCTCAAGTATTATTTTTTTTTAAAGAACACTTGTAAGAAAAATATAAATTTTTCAAGATTTCTTAGGTAAAGTTGGTATAATAACCTCTGGATGACCTTTCCTAACCATTTACTCAACTGTCAAATTTTGACATTTTGAGATTTGATGCTGTGGGTGAGATAAGTGGGAGGGTGCTGTAAATAATTTAAGAACTTATTATTTTTATGAAAATCAATACGAATGGATTATAATTGTTAAAATTTCAGTTTGAAATTCTTCAGCTCTTAGCATTTTCAAATTATCAGTTTTTCAATCTGGAAATCTATTTAAAATTATTCAATTCAGATCGTTGCTTTAGACTGCAGAGTAAAACTGGTCATTTTTGGTCACTTCAATTTGAAATCATTCAGTTTTTATGTTTTATGCTTCAATATCTTCAGTTTTTGAAATTGCAATATTTTTAAATGTACAATTTAGAACAATTCTTAGTAGTTACTCAATTGTAAAATCTTTTCATTTTCAATTATTAGAATTGGAAGTTTCCAAATTTATCAAATTTTTAGATTTACAATTATGTAGATAATATTTTGTGCTTATAATGACTTGTATTGACCTTTAATCCAAGTTTAGATCTTCTAAACTCAAAATAAACCATAGAAATATTACGCTAAAGATTATGTAGCATTAAAGTTTAGTATAATTATATTTACAGTGTCTGTTCGTCTTGCTTTTCCGATAAAAAGCACTGTCGGAACGGGAAGATCTCACTTCTCTTTTTCAGCTCCGCCAATCAAGTTTGCAAGATTTTCCCTATTTAGCCTAAAAAGTTGACGACGAGCTACGACAGTATATTTAATAAAAATCAAAAATATCTTGGAAAATAATAATTTAATAAAATAAAAGTGACCTAATTTACCACCTCGTTTGTCCCTTAAAAGTTAACTATTTTTGGTCAATGTTCCTTATTCAATGTGTTATTTCCTGTAGAATAAAGTCTGTGAAGCTTAAATAAAAAATAAATAATTATCCATAAAAATGTTGCATACTAACATTATGAGTGAAACCGTAATTTCATCAGCGATGCTGTCTACGATGACAGCTTCTGTTTCAGTATCTTCATAATATTTTGGTTCATCCTGAGACTTCTTACTCGACTCCAATTGGCTGCTATTATTATCAGCAACAACTGTTGTGGGTGTCGTTGTGAGTTTAATCTCGTCTTTAATTACCAGAGCTTGTATTTCTGGATCTATTGTATATTCTACGACTACTGAATCATTGTTTAAGTTTTCTTCTCTATATTTACTATCAACAAATGATGATAGCTTCAATTCCTTCTCTGGTGCATGTTTACTATTACTTAAGACACTTGAATCATTTGTATTTAGTGTATGATACCTGTAATTTTCATGCCTAAAATTCGTCAGGTTTTCTCTTTTTTGAGGGTATTTATACAATACATTCTTATTAAAATAATGAAGACCAGGCCCAGCAATTTCAGCTCTTTCACCGAGAGAATCATCTTCAATTCTATGTTGGGGAATCAGAGGTCTTGGAAGTTCACTAACAGATTTTCTCTTAGGAGTAGTCTTCACTTGTTCTCTAAATCGAACGGTTTCTAAGCTTTCGGAGGCGACCGTAAAACTTGGAAGAGTTACAGACTTCGAATGTGCAGAATCAGAATTAAAAACTTTGTAATTGATATCTGAATAAGAATCTAAGGCTGAATCATCTTCGGACCAGTATTGAGGCCTAGGAGATTCTGGTTTTGTAGTTGGCCTGTTTTTATAATCAGACTCGGGCCTTTGAGTTGGTCTTTTATACGATGAGCTTGGTATTTTCGTCGATCTTTGGGTGGTTGGTTTAATAGAAACTGGCCTTTGATAACTAGGAACATTTGATATTACTGGCTGATAACTTTCTACATCAACTGGATGATTCGGATTATCCTGATCACTCGGTTTGTGACTGAATGGTCTGTTGTAATTGGGGACATTCTGATCAATTGGTTGGACGTTGTCAGGTCGCTTGGAATTATAAAAATGTTGATTTGATCCACTTGTTGGTCTTGTGGGATAACCTTCGCTATTACTACTTGGCCTTACTGCCCAGGAATTCTGTGGGAAATTATCTGGATTATCTTCTGGAATTTCAGAAATTGGCTTGACACCACTCTCTAAATTATAATTAGGTCTCTCCCCGTTTGGTTTATAATTGTTGTTGTACAGAGTATCGAAAAACGCATTGTTGGGGACGTAATTGTTCGCAGGACTAGGACTAAAGCCGTAACTAGGAGGATTAGGATTGCTTGAATCCTCAAAACTCTGAGGTATGTAAGGATTATACCCGCCAGATGGGTTCACTGGTTTTGGTTTTGCAGGTTTCTGGATTGGATAAGATGGAGATTCCTGAACATTTTCATCCTCGAAAAATTCACTTGGTTTTAGTGTCGAATGTTTATTTGTAGTCTGGGGGTTTAGCTGTAAGTGAGATCCATAGATGGCATCGTTTACGAATACTGGAGAGTTGACGGCGTAATTTTTCACGACTATAGTTATATTTTCTTGATTTCCAATTGGTCTTTTTAATACTATCCTATTTTGTTGATTAATATTAGGGTTCGTGGGTCTCATAGATTGTCTCTGGTTCAGTTCAGTTTTTTTTCTGTTATCTGATCTTGAAACTGATTCTCTATTGTTTAAAGAATCTCCATTTTCTCGTGTTTTATTCGCTTTCTTAGGAGGCACTTCAGCCCAAGTCTGGATATCAATACTCCTAAACCTTGGATTATTACATGAAATTCGTTGATTTTTAAAATTATCAGGCAATAGCATTACGAAAGGCTGAACACTCTCGATGTTATCCATTGTCCTACAAAGAATCTGTGCCAAAGTTGTGCTTCTAATCATTTGTAGTTGCTGTGGAGTAAACCTGTTTTCTTTATTCGGATTTTCGAACCAGAATCTGTCGCCCTTTTTCAGATTACTAAATTGCTGGGCAATTATGCAGGCAAATGTGGGTCCAACTAGACCACCAACCACTGGTATTTCTGCCAACCCGGCAGGGAAGAGATCGATGTCATCTACTGCTGAATAAATACGTCTAAATTTTCGAGCTGTTGAAAGTCGCATCACTCTTTCCAGATCATCCCAATTATTTATTGGCGATAATCCACATGGCACGCGCCAGTGTGTGTAGGGTGGTAGGCCATGGTCGCGTCCTCTTTGAATGTTTATGGAAGCTAAATCCATCCCAAAGGGAAATGATGGTGACTGGAAAAGATGGTTGGTTAGTTCTTCGCTGATGAATTCGTCTCTTTTTTGGGATGGCTGATTAACCAGACCTAATATTATGCGGTCTAAAGATCCTGCTGATTGAACGTGAGGGTTGAAGAATTCTTCATGGATTGACACATCTAGAAATTTTAGAATTTGGATGAATTAACTTTTTGAGAATTAAAATAAAATATTTAATGGCTTGACGAGAAGAAAGTACGCACTGTTAAGAAGTGGACGGTGATTTCTATCAAATCTCATAAAACTTCGCTGAACCAAAGAATGGCCAAATCGATACGCAGCTGCTGCAAACTCATTTGCCATATTTGGATTGACAGTGGGATCATATCCTTCGAAATATCCTTTTCGTAGCACATCGAGTTCGAAAATCTTCATAACGTCGGGACCTAGAAATGATTGAGTTAACAAGATGTAAACAGCTCTGTTAAACTTTTTTATCAAATCTTTAATATTTTTGTTCTGTTTTGAATTTTAGGTCGTGCTATAGGCATTACCTAAGACAATTGGTAGAAATTCTCGATACGTGATATGTTGTACGATGGCACCGACGATTTTTCGAGTTTCTTGAAACATTTTCTCATCGCTCCAATGTGGATTTAGTGTAGGAAACTGTGCTGTTATTCTGTTGTGCAATCTTAAGAAGACGACATGGAGTGATGTTAGTGCCGGGTTTTCTCCAAGACGACCATCTCCAGCTTTGAAGCAACTTTGAGATAGGGAACCAAGTTGACATATATCTGACTCATCTCTGAAATGCGAATGCCTTAGAGACTGAAGCTTTCCATATTGTAATAGTCCTGAAATTCATAATAGTTATTAAGTCAAATCATTAGTGAAAGTTGATTCTAAAATAAATTTTTTTTATTGAAAGTGTTTAATATATTGTAAAAAAAAGCTGCCACGCACATTGCAATATTTCTTATCTTTATTTCTTTATCTTTATTGCTATTTATTATCCATTACTTTGCATCATGTGTTACCGTCACGAAAAATCCGCAAACTGTCACTATGCACGGCATTACTGCTGTAGACCGTCGATGCATCCAGGTAACTAGTCACTTGGGAAACTTGCTCCCGTGGGCCAAACTCACAATCTTCCCTTGGAGCTGGTCCACTTCTCATGAACTCAAGGCATCTTACTCCGAGTCTACTAAAAAAGGTATCTCTTGGGCTTACAGCAATGGGCAAGCAGTCAGGATGCTAAACATATTAACATAAACCATGCAAAAATCTGTAGCATTAGCATTCCCAATAGCTATCTATCAACAAAGTGTGTTTAAATTATTTATTTTTAATCTGTGCAAATATACGTAATATAGATTTTCATTTCTTTCGTTTCAATACTTGCATTGTTTATCACAAGATTATGGGCAGAGATATTACTTTTACTAAACGGATGAGTGGTCCATTCCGAATTTTTCGATTACCTACTTTTGCCCATCATTCAAGAACTAGTTTTCTTCAATAATTAAACAAATTTTCAGTTACTAAGCTGGATCAAGAATTCTATAGACAAATTAAAAGTCACAAACCATGAATTCTGGGGATTGGAAACCAGCCCCACGATCTAGACAGCACTGTGGTACAGTTCCGTTGAATCCCCTGCTCTGACCAGTGGCTATGCATATTAATTCATTTTATTAGTTCTTAGAACTACATTTCTAGTTCAATTTAGTGGTCGAAATTATTTTATACCCGTGATATCGTGATCTACGAACTGTCCCCATTGCATTAGCATGTGCGAAACAGAGGCCAAGGGAATATCCCGATCTTCATGAATTAAATTTGATACTTCTCTGGCACTTGGTAACAAATCACCGCTCACTGATCTTCTCACACTTTGAACGCCATCTTGATAAACTGGTGGCAGAAATCTGAAAATTTAATGTTATTTATGATTTCTGTTTAACATGTTATTGGTTTCATAAGAAATCCGAAAAACAGGTTTTTACGAATGTGTTTGATTGTATGTCTGCCTGAGAGCACGATAACTGTTGAGAAAATTAATCTATTAGATTGGCCTTTGGTATAATCTTTTAGTGTCAAACCCTGAAGGTCAAAATCATTAGCCAGGACATTTTGAATGAAAATTTAAAAAGTGAGCGCATTTTGAAAATATTTGAGTCCATTTTTTTACAAATTCAAAAATTATCTCTAAGTTTACACGGAGAGAGAAATTGGCCTCCTAGCTTACCAGCCTCATGCGCCATGGCAGCACTATCGGACTAGTGGTCCCACCGTCTCACTGAAAGCGTGGGGGCACCAGTGTTGGAACTTGGAGAAACAACGAATGTTGAACATCAGGCTTCCAACTTGGAGTAACTCTCAGTTCCGACCGGCGTTGACACCTATGCTTGTATTACTTATGCGGTATGCCCGCATCATGACCGCACCGCATTAATCTCATTCTGACGAGTTCGACCCTCAGCGTCCAAGTATTGGGCAAACCACACTACCAGTCACGCAAGAGCGTAGACCGCTGACTCGCCTAGAGCGCCATTGGCCAATTTGTGGTAAGTTAGCAAGCCAAGCGCCATAAGCAACTAGCGTCACTAGCCTCGGGAGGTTAGGAGGCCAATTTCTCTCTCCGTGTATGCGTGGTACTTAAAAGCACCAACACTTTCTCCTAATGACTTTTTCGATAAAAATAAAATTACTAGAGTTATAGCATTTACCAAATTAAAAAAAAGTAAAGGAAAATAAAAATTTTATGCTAAATAACGCGCTATATGAAAAAATAGAAAAAAAGAAAAGTTACTTTCTGATCGTCTTATACGATTATCATAACAACTTCGTGAACTTTAGCGAAAAATTGAAAATTCAAATTTTGACGGCAAAAGAAATAATGAAAAATCGAAAATTTCATTCATCGATCGAACTATATAAGATACGACAAAAGATGAATATAAAAAAATGTGTAACCAAAAAAGATACACAAATTTGTTGTTATCTACTTTTTGATAGGACGTGTAGTTTTTGCTTTATCCGTAACAAACAGCATTTAAAAAAATTTTAGACAAACGACACAAGCTAAGAAATAATAAAGAGGGAAATTTTGTTTACACCAAAAAGATGAAAATGATTTCCGTAATTCAAAAGGTCTAGATTAGTTGAAACGGGATTTGTCGTTCAAAGAAATATATATTTCTTTCAAAGAGTTCGATTGGTTGAACTAATTCGGCACACATTTCAATCAAGAATTTTTCCATACTTTAATCAAGAATTTAGGTTTGTTTAAATCAAAGAAATAATAATTTAATTCAAAATAATATTAATTAAATTACAGTATATATTTTTTGTCACAAAGGGTTCATGGATTTATAGCAATGGAGCATTTATTTATATGAACAAGGTATTTTGTTTACATAAATTCTTATTTCTTCGGTGGCAGAAAATATTTCATTTAATTACTAGAATTAAATTTTCATAACAAATAAACATTTATTCCAACGAAGTAATCATTTTTTTATATCAAAAATCTAATTATTTGGCGGCGTCATTTATTTCAATTGAATACTTCGTTGGATTAAATAAATATATTGTTAAATTAAATATCCATGTTTTTGATTTGAAGAAATATTTCTTTGGCTTTTGTGGTGAGGTTTAAAGACGGGTTTGCGCCTTAAAATTTCCATGTTACGTTAGCGTCGTGGTCAAGTCTGTAGACTTCACACTCGATGGACCTAAATTCAATTCCTGCTGGGGGTGGATTTTTCATCGAAATTTTTCTGTTTCAGGTTCATCAAGATTTTAAATTATGTGATTTGTGTTCAAATGAAATATGTATATTAATAACAATGGTAATTATAATTTACGCTAAAAGAAATGCAGTTGTTTCTTTAGGAAAATATGTACTACAATTGAATTACTAAACTACAATATTACACTCACCCATGGTCTAATCCAAAGAAATATTTTTTGGAATCAAATATATATTTTTGTGTTTCAAATATTCAGAAATTTGTTGTGGGGAAATAGTTTTTTGAGCCTAATACATATTTGCTTGGTCTTAAAATATATTTCTTTCCTTTAATTTCTATTTCCTTATCTCAAAGAAATATTCATTCCAATTCATGGCACAATCATTTGAAATAATGAGTCATTCATTTGGTATAAAATGTATATTTTTTGTCTTCAATTAATATTTGTTTGATTCAAAGAAATATTTCGCTTCCACCAACAGATCGTGTTTATTTGTCTCAAATAAATGTTTCTTTGAAAATAAACAGGACTTTCACTTACTTCAGGCAAGTAAAATTCACTTGGTACCAGTAATCCTTTTTTCAGTGTGTAACTTTTGTTTTCATCGTTAAAAGTAACTGACATTGCAAAAAATTAAATCGGAAAAATTATGCAAATGATAACACATAAATAACAAAAAAAAATTTCATTCAAAAAGATCTACAAATTTATAATAAACTGTTGTTATAAGAATACATTCAAATTTAAAAAAAAAATAACTTTTTGGAAGAACGACACAGGCGACAATAACATTGTAACTAATAAAATTTGTCGCCTAAATTGTATCTACAATTTTTCTCAGAGCCACTTTACGCTAAGATGCGTATTTTTTGTTTAAATCGTAAAAAATAACATTGAAAACAAGCAAATTAAAATTATGGAAAAACGACACGGGTTGCATTAAAAAGTTTAATGACACAATTGTTTTTTTATATGATGCGCACTTTTTTTTAACTTCAAAAACAAGATAATGAAAACACGCATGTTTCAGTACCAATACATATTATGAATTAAATTTTTCATAGTGGCTGATAATAATAAAAAGTGCAAAATGAAATGCAAATATTAAAGTAATCAAGAAAAATAAAATTCCCACATTATTTTTCAATATCTGAATAAGCAGTACGCCAGCCAGAGGTGCAGAAATAAATATGATATACAATTGATATATAATAGTGTTGAACATAGTGTCGACAAGTTCACATTTTGGACAAAATCGATTGCGAAGCACGAGGTACGTGATGAGAATGTTTTCGTTAGAGCTGAAGGAGCTTTAACAACACTGAATTCACAACCACAAACTTACATTTGTTTATTTGCTGACCACTAATTTTAAAATGCCTGCAGACAAATGTGGGGGAAAAACAAAGATCGAGCGCATAGTGTGAGGTAAATACATTATCGAACGCGAAACGCGAGAACCAACAGTCGCGCGCCCTAGGCACGCTCAAGCTTATTGTTTACGTTTACCTTTGCATCGTGGACATTGCAGAACCCCACCAAAGTTTTTGAGGATTATTGCAACTTCCATCGGCAGTTCTGTATCGTAAACTGGCAGGAGGACATTGAGGAATTCCTCTTCTAGGACACTGACGATGTAAAGCACTTCTTGTAGTAAATTGAACTATAGAATTTTCTCTTGAAATTTCGGGATATCTGAAAGAAATTCAAGGATAACCCATGGATGATAATACTGTTTAAGGCTTTTGAAGAAAATAAGGGACGTTTTTCGTCCGAACTCACTTGCTAATGAATAATTTTGTTCCTTCGAGAGCAGCGTATCCAAATTTTGCTAAATGTCGAGCTTCATCTGATTGGTCATTAAAATTTGCGACGTAGCGTGCGGGGTTGTTAGTGCTAAGAAACAGTCCTGAATTTCGAGATATGTTAAAGTTACAATATTCTTAGTTTAGTTGTTTTAAATATTTTAAAGTAAAATATCTCAATATTGTGGAATTTTTTGATTAACATTTTCTACTTTTAATTGATTTCTAATTACATCTATTTCTTACACAATAATTGTTCAGGAATTATTGATTGAAACTGCATTTAAATATGTAAGAAACATTGCTATAACTTATATCTGGTATTACCTCATTTTTAACTTTTCAATTGTTACGTTTCAAATATTTAGTTAAATTTGAAAATGTTCACAATTTTTAATATGTACTATCTAAAACTACTTTATTTCTTGATCATATACGTACATAAAATTTAAAATTTTAGCTATCTTAATATCATATGCTTACATTGAAATATTATTATTAATTTCAAGCCGTCAAATGGTTGAATCGCAAATTGAATTTTGTTTGTTTTATGCATTAACATTTTCAGTTGAAGTATCTCAACCTTATTTTTTATTTGGTAAAGAATTCAGTTTAATAGTTAGATTAAAAGTTTTAATTTAGTTTCTTATATGTATACGGCATTTTATATTTATTGGATTTCCAGCACTTAAATTTAAAATTATAAATGATTGTAAACCATGTTTTATTAAAAAAGAAACTTTATGAAAAGCAATATTTTTCTGGTTAACAATACCACTATTAATAATATATGGTGATTTATGATGGTTGTGTATACAAAGCCGGTACCGGTAAAAAGCATATTTTAAGGCTAGAGCCTAGAGTGTGGGAAGAAGGTATTAAAAAATTATTTTTTTCCAAATGTGTTTACTGCTACTGTTCGATCTTCAATGTCGGCCATCTTGCTAGTTTGTTTCCCAGACTAAAAATCTTTGGATATATGTTATTTCTTTGACCAGTCAAGAGGTGTCTTCTGGTTCGACAACACGTTGTTGGAAAAGGGTAAGTATTTTGATCAAAATTATTTCTGTGACCAGACACAGGGGTGCCGCCCCTACGATTTGTTGGAAAGTGGTAGAGGTTTGAAAAAAATTAATTCTCTGAACAGTCACAGGGGTGCCTTCCAGTCCCACTCCCCATGAGATGTTAAAGAAAAGTGAGAAAAATTAAAATTCCATGGATTCCTACAATTCCATGAATTCCACGAATTTTATGAATTCCTTAAATTCCACGAATTCCTTAAAGGTGGAGTTTACATGTGACCTTAAATTATTTCTTTGACCAGTCGTTAGGGTGCCTTTCCGCCCTTACGTGGCGTTTTGAAAGAGGTAGGGGTGTGGCCTTACATTATTTCTGTGACTGGTCACAGGGGCGCCTTCCCGCCTCCACGTAGCGTTGGAAAAGGGGTAGGGGTGCGACCTAAAATTACTTCTTTTACCAGTCATAAGGGTGCCTTCCTGCCCTTGCGTGGCATTGGAAAAGGGTAGGGGTGCGACTTTACATTATTTCTGTGGCCAGTTACAGCGGTGCATTCCTGCCCCACGAGACGTTGGAAACGTAAGGTGTGCGACCTTACATTATTTCTGCGACTAGGTACAGGGGTGCCTACCTGCCTCCACGAGGCGTTTGAAAAGGGGTACGGGATCGACCTTAAATTATTTTTTTGACCAGTCACGGGGGTCCCTATCCGCCCCCACGAGGCGTTGGAAACAGGGGTAGGGGTCCGACCTTAAATTATTTCTTTGACCAGTCACAGTGGTGCATACATAACTCCACGTGGCGTTGGAAGAGGGATAGGGGTGCGACCTCAAATTATTTCTTTGTCCAGTCACAGGGGTGCCTACCTGTTCCCACGAGGCGTTGGAAAGGGGTGGGGGTGCGACCTCACATTATTTCTGTGACCAGTCACAGGGGTGCCTCTCCGCCCCCACGTGTAGTTGGAAAAGGGGTAGGGGTCCGACCTTAAATTATTTCTTGGACTAGCCACAGGGGTGCCTCCCCGCTCATAAGACGTTGGAAAGGGGAGGTGTGCGACCTTACATTATTTCTGCGACTAGACGATAAAGTGTGATTTATACATAGAACGTTTCGTTAAACGCGTCAAAAGCCAAAAATTAACAAAATAACTCCTCAGTTACATGGCGTTATTCTAAAATGCGTAAAAGTTCCTTTCATATCCTTGAAATATGCTTTTTGCCGTACAGATAGTGTATATAAACTTTGTAAATAAAAAACGTAATTTTTCGAAGTTTTAACACTGAAAATTATATTTGCAGGTGTTTTCATGTGCAGGTTTGTAATCAGCGCATCAACATACATCAGTGTACGATTAAAAAAACGTAAAAGAAAAGGAAAAGGAAAAAAAGCCGGCAACATGCTATCTTGCCAGCGTTGGCAACTAACAAAGTTGCCGGCGCCGGCAGGCTAGCCACTACGTTCCTTAAATTGCTTGAATTCCTTGAATGCCATGAATTCATTGAATTGCATGAATTTCTTGAATTCCATGAATTCCTTGAATTCCATGAATTCCTTGAACTTCATGAATTCCACGAATTCCATGAACATGCGCGATCTGCCGCTACCTTGCTAGAAATATGCTTTCTAAAAAAAATTACAAAGTTTCGGAAAATTAAATATTGTATGATTTTAAATATCACATACTCCACTGTGTGATTTTACAAAAGTATGTGAAATTACATCCTCTAGCGATGTAAATAAAAGGACCCTCGAACGGCAGTGTAATATTACACACTCGATAAAAATAAAATTACACATTCCCTCGTACGAACTTTACATTCATAAGGGAAAATTCAGTCGCAGCGTGTAAAAATACCATGCATCGGTAAAATCACTTTCCTGTGATTGAAAATTACATCGAGATTTTTAATTTTATCAAAGATCTTTAATTTTAACCTGGCGGAAACTGTAAAATTTTTGATTTATAATTAATTTAAAATTTAGAATAATTAATCAAATAATATGTGAATACGAAAGCGTCTTTCGTGTTCGTTGTTTATCGATTCCTTCATCCTTCAATTTTGGAGCATTTTTATTTTTAATGCGAGGAAATTGACAGCTATGTTCAACTTTTTTGACAGCTTTCACACAAAGTAGACCGAATCCGAGCTATTCCTATTTTGCCTTTTACATTTTCTGCTATTGGAATGGAAAAAATGCGGTTATTCAAAACGTATATTTTCATATTTTTTTATGAAATATTTAAACATCAAAAAAATACCCATAGTATCTTATGTGTTTTAGGTAAGTGGTAACGTGTCCGGCTTGTGTTTCTTTAATCTCCATGAAATTGTACGAAGTTTGAGCTTTCGAGTGTTCGAAACCTGCCGCCCTGATAAATTTTATTGTAATTTATTCTTTCACATAATGAATTTTACATTTTCGCATGTAAAATTATCGGCCGAATTGGAATATCACAACAGATTCGTAAAGTTACTCCGATGCACGAGGGTCCTTTTATTTACATCCACCAGAGATGTAAAATTCAATAGATTTTTTTACAGTGCAAATATTACTCCATTTAAAATTTTTTCAATTTCATGTTGTCATAATTGAAAATCAGTGATCAAACATTTTTACTTGCAATCTTGAAGAGGCAATTGTCATTGTATTTGTATAATAAGCTTAATGTATATCTGAATTAAATGCAGCTTGACAAAAATTGTAATCAAATCTTTTTGGGATTAATTGTAAGATCAAGTATACTTAATTGTACAAATAGCCCATGCTGCTATTAATGAATAATTTTATTTTTCAACTTGGGCTCAATAATACTCAATAATACTTAATATAATATAATGCACAATAATAATCAAATAATTTGTCACTTACCCAATGAGTATAATTTTGGTTCTTTGATATAATAAAGGTCATTCATAGCCTGCATCCCAAAATTTGCTGCTTCTAAAAGATCTTCTTCCCTTGGTTCAATAGATTCTTCCTTCGTTCTGCTCTGTATTTTCTCGATCGGTTTCTTTTCCTTTTTGGCCTTTTCGTCATTCAAGTGAATTCTAGAAGCTTCTGAAGACTGCTTAACGAGTGCTACCAAAGTCGGAAGTTTCTCTGACCCCTGAACTAGTTTCGTTACATTAGATTCTGGTTCTTGGGAGCTTGAGGAAATTTTAAAGTAAACGATGCTTTCACTGGACTTGACATTCTGAGTTTGTTGTTTGTTGTCAGATAACTCGCTTCTCCAAGTTGGACTTCCAATTTCTTTTCTAGAAAGATGATTTTCGATTCCGCCATTTCTCGAAAGCTTCATCATACTAACATGCCCATGTTGAGTTTTTTCATCCAATGATGCTTCTAAAGGCCTCCCCTTTTTTACGTGATTATCAGGAACTATTTCAATCGACACCTTCTCGATATTCTCTGTCTCCTCTTGAGAAATTGTCTCATACCTTTTATAAACCTGATTGTTGGTTTCTTCAATTATTTCGGTTTTATTAAAATTTACACTAGGCTCATATTTTTCCTTTTCTGCTTCCATTGTTTCAATTTTCCCCACTAAATCGAACGGCTTGGAAGTTGAATGAAATGGTCTGAGAGTTGAATCGAATAGAATTGATTCTTTCTCGGCTTGGTTCGTACTTGATCTCTGCTCAGACATACTGTTTATCTCCTTGATCTCACTTTCCAAAAGCTTTCGGATTTTGCCAATAATTTCGTCATATAGTTGGGAAACGTCGGGCAAATTTCCGGCGTCTATTTTTATCTGGCGACCATCTCTTTCTTCTTTAATCGACTTTCCTGTTTTTCTTCTCTTCTTTTCTCTTTGCGGGTTCAACTTAGATCCATATTTTGAATACGGATTAAAATAAGATATAAAATTAGTCCTTTTAATTATTTCTTCACTGTTGTTTTTTAGAGAAAAATCATTTTGTGACATTTTCTGGTCTTTGGGTTGATTGACTGGTCGAGGTGCTGAAGATTCTGATTTTTTTTCCTGGACTTCATGATCTGCTTCTAAATTGGAGGATAGTGCCACAGAAAAAGAGACCAGGGTGATACTGTAATTTGATGTAGTTCATAGTTTTATTAACATATCAATGAAAGAACGAAGAATAATTAATATTATTAAGTAATGAAGTACAAGTTAGACAATTTTAGGAAAAATTGTAGAATGAATATGATCGACCGAAAAAGACAGAAAACATGATTAATATTTTTGTAAAATTTTATATGCGATATTTTTAAAGCAAAACTACAATCCTTTTTTCTGTAACTGACCCGCACTACACATAGTAATAACACATAATTATTCCAGGTCATATGAAATAGTTTACGAGGAAAATGGATTTCAAAACAAAATCGTTTTGCACATAATTTCAAAACTTTTTATTTTTATAAATCTAGATACGTGATATTACTGTTCTGATGTCCCCCTAATATTGTAAGATTATAACAATCTCAATAATCTGCAAATTCTGATTTCTGATAAAACTCAACAGAAATTTTTTCTAAAACTGACCCGGTACAGTGCATGTTTTTATTTCAATAATTCGGACCATGACGTTGATTTTCTCACGCGTTTCTCTGTTACGCATTTGTAAATGTGGTCACGTATTTTCTGCATTGAGTATTCGCGTTACATGCAGATTAAAAGTGCATAGGATTTCAGGTACTGTTACTAGGACTTTACAACCTATATTCTTTTAGAAAATTCGTCAAGAGTAAACGGCTTTTTAAATTTTACAATTTAGTTAAATTTTATCAAAGAATATATTGATAATTTTGTTTGTAACTATCAACTCAATTACTTTTCTCTAACTGAAGCATTTAAAATTTAAAACTTAACACATTCAACACTGAGGCTGAAACTTAAAAAACTTTATTTGGGAATAGTATCAAACATATACTTTTCATATATTTATAGTTTATTTCCATGTTCTAGAATAATTTGAAATTTTTTAAGTGCGTATACTACGCATGAGTATGAATCAAAAGTAATTGTAACAATTTGATTAAGACACTTTTACCATTCATTTTTAATCGAATAGTTTTTCTATTAAAACCAAATTTTAGAATAAAAGGTTAAAGTTGGGTTTCAATGTAGAATTTTCTTTAATTTTTCATCTAATATTTACTTTCATGTTAGAGACTTCAGAGGATTTTTTATATTTCACAGTATTTTTGTTTTTCGTATGTGAAATATTGTCACAAATGAGTTGATGAATCTTTCATAGTAATTCTATTTGTTGCTTATTGTACCCATTTATCTATGCTATAGAATTCAATATTTTAATATTTGCGTGCTTTTAGACACCCATAATTTCCATTCATAAATTTATTCCTACTTTTACAATTTTTTTCTCACCCACTATATCAATGATTTTATGAACTCACATATTTCCAAGATGCATAACCCTCGACGCTTTATCACAGCTTTTTCTTCATTAATTACTTTTTATAATTTGAGGTCTCTTCCAACCAGAATCTTTTGTAGAAAATAAACCAAGTTTAGAAATCGAATTTTTTAGAAACAAAATTAAAATTGAAAATAGGGGTATTGAATATGAAAAACACACGAGAGAAAACCTTGAAAGAGGTCTTCGAGCTGACAGTTGAGCAAGTACTAACAGGTAGTCAAGTTGAGAGACTCCTCTCATCCTCATCCACAGTACACTTAAGGTCCCCGGGGCAATGTAAGTAGTGTTGTTTTATTCGTCTTGTTTTTGCAGATTTTTACTGTTAGGTTTCAGTTCACCCACCTCACGTCCTTCGTTAGTTAATAATTTAAATGGAGAACGAGTTTTCAGCTGTCCTCCGTACCTGGGCTTTCCATGTTTCCTTAGAGGGATCATTGATGAACGAAAAAAGTGGGGAGTTATGGTAATCATACCGGCTTATCTTCTTCGCTAATGGTACTTTGTCAGTCATTTGGTCGATCTGGTCGACGACCCGAAATTATAGAAGAGATGGTCTCTATGACCGTATCATAATATTCAGAATGCCTTAGGGCGTACGAGATCTTCACAGGTAGACTAAATTTCCTAATTAAATTTAGAATCAATTTCGTACTATGTTTGACATCTTTAATTTTTTTGTAATTTTAATTATTTCAAACAAATTTAATTGAACTTTTTAGATAAAAAAAAGTAGATCTAGAAATTTTCCCTATTGCTGACTTCGAAGCTTTTCGTAGGTGCCTGAAGAAAAATACAACATTTTCTCTGAATACCATTATTAAAATTCGTTTGAATTTACTTAAATTACTTTTATTTTATTTGAATTCCTTCGAATTCTTCAATTCTGGTGCCTGTTACAAGTTACGGTGTTTCAGAGCTGCAACGTATAAACTGTTTAATTTTCAAGAATTTTTTTGATTTGTTCACCTTTTCTGGCTTTGCATTCAAAAAGAAACATCAATATCAATGTCTTTTAAATGATTGAAAAGGAAATTGTTTGGTAACATTTTACTTGAAGTTAAAAGTTTTAAAAATTAACGAACTGTATACTATTATGGAATTTACCTTAAGACAATAAACAATTGCAAAGATTAAATAAAAATTAATGCATAACAAAAATTATTGAAAAAAAGGTCCTTGAACATGTACTAACCCCTTAAAACATGGCTTTTCATATTTATATAACCAAAGTTGTAGACCTAGTGAAATAACACATTCTATCTTTTTATATAATTTTTCATGCGAGTGAGAGTTTCGAGATATTTGACGATAAAGATCAAAATGTCATACCTAGCTCCTGCCCAAAACGTTAGTATATCTGTATCCAATCACTGCAGTCATATATATATAATATTTAATTTATATATATTATATATATTTATATATTTAATTTGATTTACGTCTCACTACGAGAATTTAGATAGGGGTAGAGGTTTAACCAACGTTATTTCTGTGGCTAAACAAAGGGGTGCCTTTCCGCCACCCACGAACATTTGGAAAGGGAAAAGAGTGTGACCAGCATTATTTCTGTGCCCAGACAAAGGAGTACCTTCCCCCCAAGATAAATATAATATGATCGAGAGTGAAGCGCGAAAATCCACAGTCGCGCGCCCTAGACGCGCTCAAACGTGGAAGCGAATAATCCGCGAAAAAATTTATAAAATGTTAAAAGCAGTCGATTTTAGAAAAAATCCCATACTTATATTTGTTGCCATTTTAAAAAAATCTTATACTATCATAGGAAAATACCTCGTGCGTCTAATGCGGGCTAAATAACTGTTCAGGCTAGGAGAATTTTGTTCATAAAATCGAATGTTAGCATTTTTCTTGAAAAGAACAGATAAAAAAAAATGTTAACAAAATGGTTTGCACCGTTAAAATGGCTACCAAAAAGTTTTTTTTCACTGTGATATCTCGCACCATTTTCGAGAAAGATAAAAAAATTAAATTTTTATAAAGAAAGTAATTTACATAAACACAAAAATGATTTCGTCCGCATAAAACGTAAAAAATATATTTTTTATATAAACAAAAAGTTGTCTATGAAAATTAGATTCACAGTAATACAAGTAGACCGTTTCATTGAAGGAAAACTCCCGGACGCATGTCAGGCGACATTCAAATGTTTCTAGGAGTACTCACACAAGAGAGTGAGACATTTCTATTTTATTATTATTATTATTAACAATATTCAAGGCTGAGACCGTCACAGCCCCTTACGCTTGGATGATCCCGTTGCGTTCCCTTATTAGCCTTAAGCATGGCCCCAAAGCCCTCTCCATAAAGAAAGGACCACAGCCACGCTGTTGGCTGATATTTCAGACTCACTGATGCAGCAGCTGCCTGTGAGTGTTTCACGTTTCCCCGCAAGTGCAGGGCAGTGACAGATAATATGAGTAGAAGTCTCATTATCCTTTCCGCACAGACGACAGAGGGGACTTTCTTCAAGCCCTATCTTATGTCTGTGATAGCAGAGGTTTCTATGTTTAGCTTTGAGCCCAAGAGTGTCTTAGTCTGTCTGCAGCCAGAGACCGCATTTCACTCATTCTGAAGTTCTTCGGTCAGCCAACCGTTAATATCTTCAGTGACCAACCTACTGGAAATGCCTACAACTGGCTCAGGTCCAGTAAAATTTCCCTTTGCTGCTAGATGTGCTAGCCTGTCCGATATCTCATTACTCCTGATGCCACTGTGTCCAGGGATCCAGAGCAGAGTGACTCGGTTTTCTGTCGCTGGCTTATTCAGTGCCTCAAAGCACTCCCATACTAGCAGTGACGTGGTCGTTGTTCCATTCAGAGCCATGATAGCAGCCCTGCTAACTGAGCAGATGTGAATGTTTCTTTTTCCGCCATACTCCATTGCCTTATAGGCGCACTTGAGCAAGGCCATAATGTCAGATTGTAGAACTGTTGCGTAGGATCCCATCGCAATTGTGAAGCCCATTCCGTTCCTTCTACGATATACACGTGCTCCAGCATTCTCCTTGTTCTTGGAGCCATCTGTAAACCAGTTTCTCCATCAATGGGCAGGTGTGCCTCACAGTTAGCCCATTCCTCTTTCGTGGATACCTCTCAGAATCAGTCCCCTGATTCTTTTCAGTTGAGACTTCACAGTAAAAAGTTCGACCCTGATCCACCAGACGACTGCCGCATAGGTTAGTCTGGGCCGCAGGATCGCTGTGCAGATCCACATAAGTGTCTCCGGTTTCAAGCGCCAGCTTTTTCCTGTGACTCTTCTACAGAACCAAAGAGTCGCTACTAGCTTCTTGCACTTGTTTTCCAGGTGCTCGTTCTATGACATCTCCTTATCCAGAATAACTTCTAGATATTTGGCTTGCCCTTTGATTTCCAGTTCTTGTCCAGCCAATTTCAATGTACTCGTGGTTCCCCACTTGTACCTTCTGGTGAACACAACTGCCTCCGTCTTAGTCGAATTGACTGATAGTCCAGTCCTCTTACAGCATGAATCTACTATTCTAATGCTTGCTGCATTACACCAAAGAGCGATCCAGATGCTGACCACGGACAATAACCAGTATATCATCCGCATAGCCTATAACGTGGAGGCCCTGACTCGTGAGTAGATAAAGCATTTCATCCAATACCAGGCACTACAGCAAGGCACCTCCCTGCGGACATCCCGAGTCAACGGTTCCACATAAAGTAGTGTCACGCTTAGTCGAGATTACATTCCTATTGGCCAACATGTGGCAGGCCCATTCCACGACTGCACTAGGCACACCATGTGCGATCATGGCCGTCCTGATCAACTTTTCAGAGGTGTAGTTAAAGGCTCCTTCAATGTCCATGAAGGCTCTAAACGCGAGACCTTTCTGCTTCAGCTGTCCTTCAATTAGGTTAATTGCAGTGCTTAGGGCCATCTCAGTCGAGTGACCAGCCCTATTGGCGTGTTGTTGCTCGTGAAGAGGACTACTTGACAAGGCCTTATCGCGGATAATGCTGTCTACGAGATTTTCCACTGTTTTTAGTAGGAAAGATGTGATGCTATTGGGTCGGAAATCCTTGGGTGAAGTATAACCGATCCTGCCTGCCTTCGGAATGAAGACTACTTTCGCATCACTCCATGACGCCGGAACATAACTCAACGTCAGACTAGCCCTAGCAAGTCTCACAAACGGACTTTAGGGCCCACCTGACCCTGACTGGGATGACAATCTTGTTAGCTAGCGGCCGTTTCAGGCCCAGTTGGGCCACAGGCGACTTTAATTGCCTCGGAGGTACCGTGCCCCCTTCTCCCAACTTTGTGAAGCCCGAAAAATGTGCCTTGATCAGGTGAGCCAAGGTATCCACGTCAGACTCTGAGTATCCCCCGCTGGGCAATTTTAGAGTCCCGAGAATAGCATCCGGGTTTCGAGAAAGCAGCTTGTCCAGCCTGGCCGCCCCTGCTCCTTTCTCGATATCAGTGCAAATGTTCGTCCAGCTTACATGCTTTGCCTTACATATTGCACTCCTATACTCATCCCTCATCGATGTAAATGAAGTCCATACTTCCTTCGTTTTTTCAGAACTGGCACGTCTGAACCTGTCTCTGGTTTGCCTGCGAAGCTATGCGAGTTTCGCATTCAACCAGTGTGTTTCTCCAACCTTTCGGGCTTTTGAAGGCCGACAATTACTTTTATAAGTGGATTTGATGGCTCCCATGGAAATCTTGGCCTCCATCTTCAGGGTATCCACGTTTCTAATTGACCTGGGCACCCCTGAGAGTGCACTTCTTAATTCTGTGGACAACTGACCCCAGTTCGTTCTTCTTGGATTTTTGACCCATTGAGGGCCGATGGGTACAGCGGATTCCAACAGGAACTCTATCAGTGAGTGATCTGAGAGAATAAGTTCATCTGAGACTCTCCACTTCTTGATGTCATCTGTAAAACTACCTGTACAGAGAGTGATGTCAATGACTTCCTCCTTGAGCGAATTAAGAAACGTCGGGGTGTTCCCCGTGTTAAGAATATCGAAATCAGTGGTCATTAGGTATTCCAATAGGTTATTACCTCTTGAGTTGATGTCCGTGCTACCCCACAAAGTGTGGTGGGAGTTAGCATCGCACCCCAGCAAAAGAGGAAGACCCCTTACCTTGCAGTATTCCACCAGTGTACGCATCTCCACTGGTGGATTTAGTGTCACCGTCATATGGAAAGTAGCTGATCAAACTCCTAATGGTATCTCGAACTTACCAGGGTTCATGGATTAGTGAGATACCTGTGTGCCTCACAGCCATGCCCCTCTGCAAAACTGCAGAGGCGTCTTTGCTATCATGCAAGTTAATCTGTGTAATAGTTAGATCCTCGTTTGCGACTTAGGAATTTATACAACTAGGATATGTTTAAATTTTCCAGCTGTGTCCTCTTCCTGAGGCCTATCGTGCCTGACGATCCGCCAGGACGCTGTCCTAAGTGACTGCTTGAATCCCACCAGCCGGCGGAGAACGACATGCGGGTCCATCAGTTTACCTGGGAACCACGCCGTAGCCTTAACCATCTTCTGAAGCAACTCAACCTATCCACCTTAAGAGATGTGCATTCTCAAGGCCTTGTCTCGGCAAAAGACTTGTGTAGCCAAGTTTTAGCCACTGGGTCAGCTGCCACAAATACAAAGACGACTTCCCTGCAGAAATGCGTCTTGAATTTTGGCCATTGATCTGGGGGCACTCTATCGAGCGCCCTCCAGGTAGCCTCCCTGAGGAGCTCTGTAGTGAGCATCGAGTCCAGGTGTCTCGTGTCCTTTTGAGACAAATTAAAATCCGCTTATCTTTCAATTTAAGAGGAAAATCCACTTGTGTCAAGAGACATTGATTTTACAGTAGAGGAAATTTATCTGAGTGAAGGCGGGCGCGCACTTCTAAATCTCTATTGTCATTATTACTGAATTATTATGGATACAGCTCACATCGTCGCAAACGGAATAGATTATCTTCTGAAAATGGTCAGGAATCACGACATAATTGGCAACTGAGCATTCCTTTACAAAGATACGTAGCAAGGGGCAGAGACCCTTGGCCTGGATCTTAACATCAGAAGTGAGGAAGTGTATTACGCCATAGTTCACCGTAGCCGCATTTTACATCAAGAAGTTCCTAACGATAGATTCAGAGCCTGTCATGCACATTATGAGTACCCAGGAAACATACTATCCGGGTATTCCACTCATGTGGGAACGACGTATGTCCAGAGACAAAATGCAGCCTTAAGAGTGCTTTGCTAACATCACAGTAATACAAGAATCTAAATTTCAGTCAAAACAAGTCGATTGACTCTTGAATGTAACCAAAAAAATCATTCACCGGTCGAAAGTCAACCGATGATTGTCGCGTGCCTTCAAGTTAATCGCTTGGCTGTAAGTCAACCGCTTTTATTCGCATAAAATAATGTTTTCAGGTTCATTTAAGATGCAAAAATTGTTGACATCCCTTAAGCACATGACTTAATATTTTTATATTTAAGAACATAAATTGCTTATAAAATACGATTAAAATGATAAAAATAATGTAACGCAGTTTATTTCCTGTAAAAACTTGAACTTGTATTTACTTTCTTGACCATGTATTGCTTGCAAAACATTGGTTTAACTAATGAAAAGTTTTAACAAACGACACACATGTCCAAAGATTGAACGATTGAAAATCATTCGAAAGTTAACATGCCTATCAGTTTTTTCTTGTATTACTACATATTTTAAATGAGGACATGATATTCAAGACTAATTTATAGCTGAAATTAATTGGTCTGCTTAATTTAAGGTAAATATCAAATTCAGTTATTGTTAAAATTGAGATTCTTGTAATAAATTTTTGCATTACTCAAAAAAATGGCTACGAGGAAGTAAATCGTATCGTGGTGTGCTCCTTAGGAGATTTTTTGTTTCTGGTTGTGTCTTGTGTGTGGCATAGTCAAACGGTGAGGGCAGATGCCTAGTATTGTAGCAAATAATGTGTGATAAGTTATTATAAAAAATTGTGGCACGGAAATGTGAATATGATCTGAATAACTGTGTATGGGTTTATAACTTAAAAGTGTACTATAGTTGGTAATAACATCAGATTGGCATTAAAAGTCAGTTTAAAAGTCATTGGGGTTGAATAGGTAATGAATATGTAAACACACCCCAACTTGGTTTATAAAGACAGGTTCGTGATCATACAGGTTATACCAAGTGGGCACCGGGACATCCTAAAGACGTCCTTGGAACGTCTTTAAATGTCCTGGGACATTCTTGGACATTGGCGTCTAGTATGAAATTCAATGTCGAAACAGAATAATATTGTAGGGCTTTAAAAAAGCAACATTTTTTCCCACGTACTATTTTCATATCGTGCCTTGCTTGGCTTAAAATATTAATTATCGTTTGTTTTTTGGGGTTTTGAAAATGCCATAACTTTAATAATTTTGCTTTTATCGAAAAAAGTCGTTGACATAAATTGTTCGTGTTTCTGAGTACTACGGAAAACCAAACATAGAATTTTTTAAAGTTGTTATACTAAAAAAGTTGTTATGATAAAATTGCAAGGCTCCCCGAAAGAAACATTTATTTACTCCTGACTTTTTTTTCTTATCATGCGTTGTATGGCTAAAAATGTTGATTTTCTTTTTTTTAGAATTTTGCAAATGCTATAATGCTGAAAATTTTGATTTTATTAAAAAAAGCCATATGAATAAATTGTTCGTGTTTCACTGTACTATGGACAACTGTTAATAGAATTTCCAATTCTGGAAAAAACATGGTTTCGAAATTTTCGAGAATGTGCTTAGCTATCAAAAGAAGCAAGTCGTAGGAAGATCTTTTTCTTGCTACGAAAATGTGCTTGGTTGCACAAAACCAATACAATAATCTTGTCACCCCCATTTAAAGTTCGTTTTGGCACACCATGATCCTTTATAACATTCTGAGGACGTCCGTAGGTTGTCCTCAGGATGTCCTTTGGTAGTCTGTCCTTAGGATGTTATCAAGGACGCCCTGAGGACAACCTACGGACGTCCTCAGAATGTTATAAAGGATCACGGTGTACCTAAACGAACTTTAAATGGGGGCGACACGATTATTGTATTGGTTTGGTGTAAAATCGGACTAAACTAAATCGGACTAAACTAATTTCCCAAAGGAAATCCAATTATTCAATTCTTTCGAAAGTTATCGTGCTAACGAATAAAAAACCATCCACGGACGGGCAGACACATTTGTAAAAACTTGTTTTTCAGATTCAGGGGGTCTTAAACGTGGACATTTGACACCCTGTCGATAGAAATCTGAGTATTCTCAGTGGAAAAGCCTGGCCGGTTTGACACTATTTCAAGGTTCGATTTGAATAATTTATTCTTTGAGATAGTCTGAGAGATTTTGGTCCTTTTCAAGGTCCTTGTAGTGGTTCTTTTAAGAGTGATGCGACGATAATATAATGTTTCTTTTGTATTCGTCAAGTACTAGACGGGTAGAGTTACTTACAGTAGTTGGCCGTCGTTCTCCTTTTTAAAATTTTTCTTTAAATTATTAACACTTTGTTTTTAATTGATGAATTTTCTCATTATACATAATCATAATTATAACTTATATACTAATATACAATTTCCTAGTTAAATTCAAATATTTTTTTGGCGTATCTCATTCCATTTACGAGAAACGTTGTATTAATTCTAATTTTAAACAGTTAGAAAAAAAGTTAGATATCTGAAATCATCGAAACTCGTAGATTCCGAATTATTATGTTTTAACTTGTTAATCATGAAATTAAAAAAAAGCTTTCTCTAAACTTTAATCCAAATGCTTAACAAAGGACTATTGAGTGTCGGCTACTGTACTGATATAGCCTCTCTGCTTGTTATTTATGATCGAATTCTTATTTCAATTTCAGCCTCTCTGCTTGTTATTTATGATCGTATTTTTATTTCAATTTCGGGAAGGACGTTTTAAAGCCTTTAAAACATTTGGAAGAGCTACCTGGACCTTTCAATATATCTGAGTGCCTGCGGAGAATTTCTCAGAGCCTTGAGAATCTTTAGCATATACTCTGAGATTTCTATCGGTAGGACAGTCCTCAAAAGTACTTGGTTAATGCAATTTGATTCTTTTGATTTAGCACAATCTCCTAATTTAAATCGTAATGTATCCTGTATATTATAGTTTTTCAGCTAATCCTAGTAAGGGACTCATCATTTTCCTAAAAAAGACCACTTTACCGATTTTAGGATTGTGGTATTTTATATTTCACAGGTGACCTAGTGGAACTCCTATGCGCATTAAACTTAAGCCTTGGACGGAAATCACATAGGATGCCTTCATGGTTTCTTTATGATGCCTTTATGATACCTCCATGTTATTTACAAATTTATAATAGAACAGTTTTTCCACTTTTAGAACAGTTTGGGCTTACTCTAGTGGATGTTTTTGGTTTCGTTCACATTTCATTGAGTCTCAATCATTTTTTTTTGTAATATTTCAGAGCATTTAAGCATTCAAGTCTTGTGAGAGAAAAATATAGAAATACTTTGAGTTTGGGTTGATTTCAAATAATGATAATCTTATACAAGACGCTTCAAAGATGTCCTAGGGACATCCTTACGACATTGTCCCCTGGATATCCTTCAAAGACATCCTTAAGACGACGAAATGCCAGATATAAGACCTTTGAAAGACATCCTTAAGCCGTTTTGATAACGTCTTTAAGATCTACTTTATAGGACTAGATTAGAACGCCTTTATTACGACCTCATGACATCTTTTTCTAAAAGCCTAAAGACGTCCACAAAAAGAAGTCTTTAGGATGATTTTAAGCCAAGTGTGCCCACTGGGTGATATCTACGTTAGTATGTTTTTTATTACGAAATGTTCGATTTAAAAATTATTTTAAAAACTAGTTAAATGGCTAACAAATGCGAAAAAAACTGTCTGTGTCTGACTCGAATATTTGCTCATAGAAACAGTACAGTGAGACAAACCCTGAAATCGACACGAATGAGGCTTATAAATGTTTGGGATGTCGAAAACAGTACCATAAATCTTGTGGTGAGACGATGAGGAAAAGAAAGGACGGATCTCTCATTGCATGTTGCGGATCAAGAACTAAATCACCGGCAAATTTTACGTGTTCTGCAATAACTGATAACGATCGTAATATGGTGGACCTTTCCTCTTAAAAAGATTTATTGCACAAAAGACTAGATAGGCTGGAGGAGAACATTGATTATCGTGGAAAAACAGTTGATAAAGGCATGGCAGAGGTTAAAAATGCCATAGCTGGTATTAGAGAGGATTTCAAGGTTATGGAAAATAAAGTGGATGACATGGGGTTAAGGTTAAATAATCTTGAGGATAGGATTGACACTCTTGAAAATGTCGGTAATGAAAAATCGGCTAACCATAACAATCAAGCTTGCTCCAATAATTTCAGAGATTGCATAAAATCTTGAAAATAGAAATAGCCGAAAAAATTATCTAGTAATCTTTGGAGTTGCAGAAATTTTTAGAGATGGAATGGAAACTGCTGATAGTATACGTGAGTCACAAGATATTTTGAAAATACTGAGAAGTGTCGATCCTGAATTTCAATTAGAAGGGATACATTTCTACCCAATTGGTAAAAAATTACAGAAGCAGGAACTTTCCAGACCAATAAAGTTGATTCTAGATAAGAAAGTAAATGCAAGGAAGTTACACAAACAATTTTCACTAATGATGAAGGACAAGGCCAAGCAGAAACAATTTCAAGGAATTCCTTGTACGCCGGGCAGAACGATATTGCAAAAGACAGAATTGAAGAATCTATCATTGGAATTGCAGAACAGGAGAATGAATGGGGAAGAAGATCTCGGTATTGTGTATCGGCAAGGAACCTCGGTCATCATAAAATCAACAAGAACAAAGGTGACGGAAGGAAACAATAAAATTGTGAATCAAAAAAGATGAGTGTATATTACCAAAATGTGAGAGGTCTTAATGCAAAGATTGAGCCAGCGAAACTATCGATATTAACTAGTGACATTGATATGTTTTTGCTTACTGAAACATAGCTAAATGTCAAAACTTTCTCTTCTGAATTATTTGTGGGAAATAAATATATTTGTTAAAGAGATGACAGGCAGGGAAGAATTGGGGTAGGGGTTTTGATTGCAATAAAATCTCAATTCAAATCTAAGGAAATCTCTTTAACCGGCATGAAGAGTGTTTGTCCGAGTAATAATATTGTTTCTTCTAAAGTTTCTAACCAATATTTCTCGCTAATAGTCATAGTAGTATATATTCCACCTGGGTTAGATACGAATGAGTTTATTATGTTTACTGAGAAAATGATAGGGCTAAGTAATTTTAAAAGCACGCATTTTTTAATAGCGGGAGATTTCAATCTAAAAAACTTCCCTGAGTCACTTCAATGTACTAAATTGGATATTAAATTAAACAATCTGATGGATACAGAAAGCATTAGTAGTATTTGCAAACAAAGTAAGAAGCTATCTAAATATAGATTTGAATAACTATACAACTCATGCTTAAAAACCTTAAAAAGTGATCCAAAAAGAATTTGAGAGATTACGTTTAACCTTAAAAATGTAACCAGAATCCTTGGGATAATGGGATGTGAAGGTTTAAAAATAACTAAGGAAAAAGAAATTGTTGAAGCGTTTGCAAGTTACTTTGATAGTGTATCATATATGTGACTTAGGTATGAATCTCAACTCGCAAAAGATTTAATATAATGACTCCTGATGACAAAAGAACTATTTACTTTCTTAAATCAATGCACAAAATGCTAGATAGGAAAATAGACTGTCTATATATTTTAATTCAAATACTTTTTCAGGTGCCTTTGTATTGAGCTAAGATCTCAAAATGTATTTTACATAAACAAGAAAATAAAAAAGGTCTGTAACTCTCTGGTGTATGATATGTGCGTTAAGATGAATGATCTATGTAAATGTTACTTTGATACGTTTGATATATATTTAACACAACAATGACTAAACTAAGTGTTATTGCAACAAAATTGGTTCTTGACAAAGAAAAAAGTAATATTCAAAATAACATAAGAAATGTAAGTGAAAGGACAGGATGATAGGATTATAAATAAAAAGTAGGAATTTTGAATAAATCCATAAAAATTTCAAGCAAGTAGCTATGCGATTCGATATTTTTAAAGTTTAATTCTGTTTTAATCTTAGTAACTCGATTATTATAATGGCATAAATAACCTCTGTAATTGGTTATATAAACTGTTGGGTGTTAATAAACTTGAATTGAATTGAATTACAACCTGCTACGCCTTTCGTTAAGCCGCATTGTTTGTGAATTTCTTGTCACACAGATCTGATTGTCCAAACAAGACTATCATTTAGGTTAGCTGTGAAGCTCATATGCAGTGTGTTCGGACAATTAAATGGCCTATAATTCTTCAGTTATACGCAGTTTGTGCGCGAACTGTTGAACCTTGGCAGTGAAATTTCTGCCAGATGTTATGTGGTCAAGCACAAACTGAATGCGGGAAGCAGTATTGTTTTGCCTAGCATATCTTGGTGCTGAGTTAATACATTCGTCTTTTGGTCCAAAAGGGCGGACTCTGAATAAATCTTAAAGAAGCTAGTCTTTCAGTTCAGGCAGATCTTTATGTTTGCGAGAAACCTGGATATTGATGTTTTTCCGCGTCCCAAAGCATCATCTGTATTGAATGCCTGCCTACGATTAATCTCAATGTAGCCTTTCCTTCCCTATCGTCACCTTGTGCTACCTGTGGTAGAGTATGCGCTTCGCTCACATAATCTCTTTTCCGGAGTTCCTCGGCCCGGTTTTGTAGAAGTTGATGCCAAAAGTGCGAGAGTTCTTGGTGTTGCTCGTACCACAGAGATGCAGTCGCGCTATGCAATCTTCTTGTATAGAGGCCATACTGGTCTCGTAGCACTCCAGCAGGTAGTCCTTGCGTTGATCTGTCTACTCACAATGACCCAGAGAAACATCAACACCCAGGTTTCTCTCAAGCCTAGAGATCTGGCTGAAATGGATGACGAGCTTCGTGGACATTTTTCCGAAGAATCCGACTTGTTGCCTATCAATTGTTGTGTGTATAATGCAGCGAGAGCTTTGGCCGATGCGAACCATAAAACAAAACCAAAGGTTAATTACATGACCAAAAGACGAATGCATCAACTCGCCATAAAGATAGGCTGGGCAAGACAGTACGCGGCCCGCACTCAGTTTGTTATTGAGATAGTAGATGATCACATCTGGCAGGAATTTTACGGCCAAGGTTTAAAAGGTTGCGCGCTTACTCCGGACCCGTTATCACACACTTAACAAGCCAAAGCTGCTGACCATCAGGCAGCATATTTTTGAGAGAACACGGATACTTTCTGACGCTAAGAGTAGTCTAGAGCAGATAGAGAGGTGGGTCAGAGCGAATTAACAGTTTCTCTCTGACCCATCTCGATTCTTCCAAGACCCTCCAATTACTGTCAACCACCAGCCCAAACCAGAGGAGGTTGAAGTATTTTGGAGAGAAGTCTACGAAGTGCATCATAGGCTGGACGAAGACTTGGAGAACATAAATAGCTTCAAGAAATGATTCAAGAAATGTTCACGGTATTTAGCGATGAAACATGCGGGATGCTGGAGGATATGAAGAAGCAAGGGAGGAAGCTCAAGGAGGAGCAGTGTTGCTAGTATTCTCGGTGACTCTGCAGGCATCTGTCGGTTTTCTGAAACACCAAAACTAGCCAATCTGGGCACTTCTTTTATCCAAAATCTCACAACTGCTTTATACCATTTTTATTACAATTTCCAATTACAATTTTCAAACTTCATCATATTGTCAAAATCAGGATCAGGGCACCTCTCTGTAACGCTAAGAAATTGCGCGTTCGGTGCAAAAGAGAAAGAAAAACACTTCCTTAAAGTTATAAAAAGATCAATGTTACAACGTGTCGTCGGTATGAATAGGTTTCATTTCACTTAATATTTGAGAATAGAGTTCTGGCATTTTGATAAAAGAAAATTGCCAATACAGTTTTGCTGAAATTATTTTTATTTTTTAATAATAACAGCTTTATATATTTTCTAATACAAGAACTTTTATGTCAAAATACAAATGTCCTTTCTAGTCGTATGACAACTTTCTGGACGCTAATTCAAGTAATTAAACTTCTGGAATAAAATGTCCTTATAATTAAATTTTCGCAACATTATTTAAAATAATTTTCAAATAAATGTAATCTCATTCGTAACAACGATATTAACATATGGGATTTTATAATATTTCTATCTTTGGATTTGAATCCGTTCATTTTAGAGAAAGCTCGCTCAATCAAAAAATACACATTTTTAAATCCAAGCTTACTACAGCAATTCCATTATTTCCAATTCCTCTTTGGTAATTGATGCAGCGTACAAATCCTTATAATAAAATGTGTGCACCATTTCTCAGGATGACAGAAAATTGATACAGCGCATATTGTGTTCGAATAAATGTTATCTTATTCGCAGCAGCGATGTCAACATACACGCTTCCATATTATTTCTAGCTTTGGGTTTGATTGCGTTTATTACAGATAAAGCTCGCTCAACGCCTGTGGCAAAAATCAAAACTGTTTTGCAAACATTCTTCCCTTGCAATAACTGATAACTAGTTGACATTTACAATCTTATTATACTAATTTTCAACCTAAGCCAAATCTTCGGACCGAAAAATAAATCCAAAAAAGGAAAATCTTTGAATTTCTGTTGGCTTGAGCTCAAACATGTGGAGGGAGAAAAATTAAGGGGCCGCCAACGAAAAGGGCCTGTAACGGAATTCGCATGGATAAGTACTGACCGTCAGGCTTTTTTTCAAACCACAGCTAGAATCTGAAATCTGAAGGTTGGGTTTTATAGAGAATTTCACAGCGCATCTTTTTGTGAATAAATAATTGTCGTACGAATTTTCGTTTTTGAGTTTTTTAAAGAAAATGTCATTTTACGCAAAAAATGTAGTCAGTTTTATAAGTTCTACTCGCCGGTCAGCGGGTAAGTTTTTTAATATGATCTTTTGAGAAAACTCAAGTTGAGAAAGTTATTCCTGAGAAGCCAAAGAAGTTTTTTGTAAAGTTTCAAATTTCTAGATACCGTTGATGGTTATTTTAAAGAGTCTTTTTGCATACATATGCGGCCTTGTCTAAGTCGGCTCAGAGCCATTCTCGTGAAGCGGCATGCGCGTTCACGGAAAAACGCTATGAAGAGCCATTCTTAATAGCTAATATTTTAAAACTGCTTTAACTTCTAAGCAACAACTTTCTCGGTTTGAATATTTTTTTAAAATCATATTAAAAAACTTCCCCACTGCCCCCTTTTTGCTTGCAAACGTTTCACAGTCTCAGAACAAAGAGATCAAACATATTCTAACGGTTTTGTTTAAAAAGTTAATTTCACAGCCGGGGACATATTTTAGCGTCCAGGTCGCAAAAACATGAAGTGTTAAGATCGATGTCACGTTTCTGTAGAATTGCTAGATCTCTGGTTAGCCTTAAAAAATATGAGTTGCAGAAGTGTAATATAAATATAATAGATATCATCTTGAAAAATTTCATGCAGTCAAATCAACGCAAGTAGGAAATTCATCCGCAGTTTCGTCGATTGCATTATTTAAAGAATTGCAAACGCCTCGTACAAGGATCAAATGAGGATTTAACCCGTCCCTCCAAAGGGTGTATAATGAGTGTCCTAGCATGAGCTCTCAAATCAGTAAGGCACACAGTGCAATAAACCGCTTGCTTATATTGCCACGAAGCTTCCTTAAGTCAGTCTGTGAAGATTTTTTGCCACAGTTGTTTAAAAATATTTTCAAGCATGAAAACAGTTGCAAACCTTTGTCCAATGGTTATAGAAAATCAGCAGAGGGAATATGATGAAAATATAAAAAGGAAGCTGAATGTAATAGAAAAGAGACTAAGTAAGTTAGACGAAAACGCTGAGCAAAGAAGAACCGAGAGAATAGTTAGCCAGTTCGCGACAGAAGGTGGGGAAGGCTTGCATGTAAAGAATGAAAGGCTACATAGGAGATTCAAACAGATTGAAAGACGAATGAAAGGAGAGCAAACATCAAAGAGGAAAAAGAAAGTAATGATTAAGGGACTTAAAGTAAAAAGTGACACGAGAGAGAAAGAGGTTAAGAAGCTGATGATAGATATAGAAGCACAAGTGAGGGCGGAAGGGGTAAAGAAGGGTTCATTTGTTACGGCATTATCATGAAGGTAAAAGAAGGGGAATTAATGTAGGCAGGTATAGTGGAGGTGAGATCAAGAGAAGAAGAAGAGGGGGTTAGGACAGGTTGGTGGAACGATGAATGCAGGGGAAGTAAAGATGGAATGAAGGAGAATATAAGAAAATGGAAGAAAGGGGAAATGGAAAAAGTGGATCTCAAAATGAAAAAGAGAAAGCATCAAAGAATGATAAAGGAAAAAAGACAGAAGGAGAAAGAAAGGTACCTGGAGGAGTTAGAGAAAGCGTTAAAGGAAGGGAGGGAGTGGAAAGTGATAAACAGGGAAAGAGGGGAAAGGAAAAGCATGAAAGAAATAGAGACGAAAGAGTGAAGGACTATGAATGAAAAATTAATAGTGTGTTAGTAGAGATGGTTGAGGAGTTTTGCTACCTAGGATTTTGGTTTTAAACGAGAGGAGAAGGTGAGCTGCAGTTGAGAAAGTGATTAGAATCCGCGAGAAAAGTGATGGGACCACTATTAGGTATAGTTAAAAAAAGGTTCAAGGACGACTGGAGGATGAGAGTGTGGATATTCGATGTACTAGGTTGGTCAGTGTTAAGTTATGGTGTGGAAATCTGTGGTTGGAAAGAGCATCAGAAAGTGGAAAGTCTGCATGAGAGAAACAACGAAGAGAAGAGGGAAGCAGAACTGCGCAAACGTGTGCACGGGATGTATGGATAAAGAGCGGAAGGGTAACATGGGTCGTTCGAAATGGGAAGAGCAAATATATGAAATAAGATTTGAATTAGGTATGCAAGTTTAGAATTCGCGAGGGTGTAAGGGCATGCAAGTATTGGATGAACGAAGAAAAAAATTGGTGTGGAGTGTGTAGGTACAAGCAGGAAACATAGCTGCATGTGGTAGAGATGTGCGCAGGTGCTAAAAGTGAAAGGGAAAGCGTGAAAGGGAGAGTCAAGTAGATTTTGAATGGAAATGGACAGAGGGAAGAATGGATGAAGAAATTGGGAGAACTGAGGGAGAGAGAGAAAGAGAGAGAGAGCTGATGGCACAGGGTAGAAAATTACCAAAAAATGACTCCTACAGAAGCACTATAATTAGTGTTTCGGAATATAATTCAATTTGGAGATTGATAATGTTAATGCGAAATGGAACCCCAGAGCAAGATTGCAAGAGCTTGGAAGTGCTTGGAATTGAGATTATGCGTACTGAATAGGTGGTAAGATCGCACATAAGGCTTGTTTGTAAGAATATATGTAATGTTTATATAAAGACTCTCAAAGTCGTAAATGGGAGAGAGTATAAGTAAATAGAGAAAAAGGTTACGCAAATTTTAGTTTGTCTCAAAAGGAACCTTTTTACAGTAAAAATTATTTGTTTGCGACAAGCAGATCAACGAATTTGCGGGACGCAGGGCCGCCGAGAACTTCTCTGGGCCCCGTTGCTCAATAATATTGCCCCCCCCCCCCCCCGAGTATTTCTTCTGACGCTAATTGATCAAAGATTTCTAATTGACACAACGTAGTTTTAAATTAGGACATAGACATAATAATATTTTAAAAATTATTTTAAAAAAGTGAACCTACTTTGCTTTTAAATATTAGCTTTTCTAGTCTTCTTTGAGGCAAAATCATCAATAATAGCTTCCATGTTGGCTATTCTCGCAAGTAGCTTCCACAGACAGTACACTCAGACTAGACAGCCTATCCTGTCACATTGTGGACCGCAGAGCGCTTTTTATTGGTTTTAGAGCAGAAAATGATCTCTCAGCACTAGCCGCTGTTGCGTGGATTGTCAAAAAGATGCGGAGGGCAATGCACAAATTTGAAAACAGAGAAGTGAGATTTGTTTTTTAAAGAGCATTGAGTCACTGTAAAAATTGCAGAGTTTCTTCGCCGAAATTTGCAACAAAAATGAATTTCAACTTCTTTACTTCATCCACAAGCTCATACTGCAGGTCTGTGGAGTATCTGTTCACCAGTTCAGTTGCTTGTTTTTCAATTTCCTCTTCCAATAAAATGGAAAACTCCCAAAGAACAGAGAAACTTTGATAAAGTTCGTTCGCTGCTACAAAACACTCAGTTACATCCAGAATTACATGTTCTAGGATAACGTAGTACACCTCTCGTTTTAATTTCACATCTAATGCAGCATTTTCTACTCTGTTATCTTCGGAATCTTCGTGGTCGAGCTCATCTGCCATTCTCTTCCGCCTGCGACCTCTCTTGGTTTCCTGTTGAAGAGATTCAGGCAATCCAATGTTTTTTGCCACAGTGACAGCTTCGTTGCCAATTTTTTCCCATCCTTCGTCACGCTCGGCTTTAAACATTATAAGCTGTTTAAATTCTTACATGAGACATCAAGCGTTGCCCTCGCGCCTGAATCACTTCATTTTTCATTTTCAATAGCTTTTAAAACTTTTACCCAAATAGATTCCATAAATAAACAATTTAATGGCTGTACATACTTTTAAGTCCATTGACATCACCCCGACATTCGGCTGACAGATTCAATAATGACATCTCATCCAGTGCTTCTGACATTACTGGAAGATGAGCAGCAAGCAGTTGGTGGCATCAATACTGTCCGACCAGCGAGTTCGAGAGGTTGATTGCAGAGAGCAGTCTATTTTCTCCTTAAGTATGTCCTATCTCTGTGGACTAGAACAAACTAACTGCTTGTACTCCACTAAGGTTGAGAGAGCGACAAGCGCAGGCAGAATAGGTAGCTAGACTGTTAAAAGCCAGTATTCTTGCCTGAACTCCTCTGCAGGCATCTTTCATATTGCTGCCGTTGTCATATCCCTGCCCTCGACAATCTGCTAAAGGAATTTTAAATTCCTCCAGTTTTAGTATAATAAGCTGGGCGAGTACTTTCCCCATTTTTTAAGTACAATCAGCAAAGGCCAGTTGACGCTCTTCAACTTTATAGGTTCCTCCGTCTTCATTATTGAAATTGACATATCGAATTAAAAATTCAGTTTGTTCAACGTGAGCGGAATCCGAAGTTGCATCGACAATCAGTGAAAACTAATTCTCTCTTTCGCGTTCTTGAATAATATAATTGATTACTTTGATTGCACAGATAAACATAATTTCATTTTGAATATCTGCTAATTAGTAATGCACCTGTAATCTTTTCCCAGTTTCCTGGGAGTGACGGACTTGTCGTAGGTGGTCATTAAGAAGCGGATCATATTTTGCTAGAAGTTTAAGGATTCAGAGGAAGTTACCGTTGGATGGGTCTTCAATTTTGGCACTGTCTCTGCGGAAAGGCAAACCTCTTTCAGCGAGAAACAAGGTTACATGTAGAAGTCTTCTTAGAATTTTTTTCCACACTTCTCGATGGTGTTGTATATTATTAAATAACAAGTCACTCTACGAAGTTTCCATTTGTAATTTTCTCCGTTCTGTTTTCCATTGAACATAATAATTTTTCAGTTTAACAAAATAGTTTTCGACAAATATTGCCTGAATGTCTACTTCTTTCAGAACCCATGAATAGCGCTATGAATTTCCTATCGTAAACTGTACATATTTATTGTAACCATCTGCGTTTTTGGTATTGTATTTAGTCACGTCCACTCAATTGACAGACGCCTTCACTCGGAGGGTGCATTGTTGTAAGTCTGTTAATAACCGAGTGTCGCCATCCCATAATTTGGGACTTTCTGCGTCTAGCTATCTGTGTGGGTCCAGGCGTCCTTCCATTTTATACACCCCTTCTCAATGTCCTTAGCTGCGCCCCTCCCGCTCCCTTTTGACCATCTGAGTTCAGTTCTCTCGTGACCTGCCTAAGGGCAACTTCGATATTTGTATTCACTCCCGACTTGAATTATAGCTTCATCTCTATTTTGTTGTGATGGCAGCTGAATAGCCTTCAGGTGATGCCAACGCTAATTTTTGAGCCTGCGGAAGTGTGCTGTAAATTTTGCATGATAAACAATAGAGGGCTTCCTTTGCTCTGCTCCGCACTAACCAGACTCGTCATTTCCTAGTTTCTTGTTAAAAATAGAGATCGTTAGCTCACCACCCGTATAATCTTTTGGAAAACACTATGGTAAACTTTCATGTGATTTTTTTTATGTCAATGTCGATGTTGAAAGTGGGTGATCAAATATCAAAATATGATTCAATACAAGGTGTAATGAAGGCAAAAGTCTTGCTTTTTCCTTTTATGTTAATTAATATACATTTTTTGGCCTTCGAAAGATTCCCATTGTACTTTTTATATCAGCAATTATGACTTTTGTTTTTTTACTTTGAGCGTCGTTTTTCTACGTCTCAATCGAAAAGAACAATATTCTCAGCTGAAATTATTTTTAGAAAAATTCGAATATTATCATTATTATATTCTGCAATTAAATTCAATATATTAAGCTGCTGGAATATTATGTGGTATTTCAGCAAATGTATCTATTACAAAATGTTTTGTGAACTATAAGTCAGTTTTTGGAGTTCAATGAAAATAAACTATTATTTATAAAATATGTGTTATACACTTTTTTCTTGTCTGAAATCAAAATTTACACAATTTGAATGCATTCTTGTGCATATTTTAATAATTATTTATTTAAATTACAGGAATTGTTTTTTAAAATATTTTAAATCGCGCCGTAAGTGCGGTCAACCAGCGCGCAGCCTTAACGCAAGCGCAGTAGTACTGGGTGCCAACATTGGCATCACTAGATCCATCACTTCCTGTTTTGCATTATTCTCCTTGCGTCAGATAATACACGTACTTTGTCAACAATGTGCTGTTTGTTTTGATTGATTAATGAAACAGCTCTCTTTAGTAGTAGGGGGATAGAGTCCCATCAGGTCCACGGCGACGGTTTTTCAGGCGGAATGCGGGGGCTTTGTCCATGTTGTTGGCTCCCGTGTACAGATTTGGTACAGAGGAAAAGATGGCAGGTGGTGACGTAACGTCTGACATCTCAGCTTAATGCTGGCCAAAAGAAGTAACGTTGAATGGAGCGAGTGGTTTCCTCGGCTCCGTGGTGGCCCGCGAGTGGTGCATCGTGATATTCCTGGATGACCTTCTGTCGGAGGAGGGCCGGGACACGATGCTGTCAGTGCTCGTTACAATGATATCTCGACTCTGTAGCCAAAAATTTAGCACAGGCGTACGAGATTATACGGCGCTTCTGGTTGGCATCCTCCTGCATCAGAACGGCACCCATGCCGATGTCGCTGGCGTCTAGAGAATGAAAAGCAGTTCCGAATCTGACCAGCTGGTCGGAGCTGGGTTGCGGAAGGCTTCTGTACGGGTGTAGAAAGCCTTTTGAATTTCCAGAGTCCACCGGTAAGTTCTCTTTTGGAATAAGAGGTCTGTCAGTGGTGCTGTGAGCGCGGAGTCATGGGGAATATATTCCATTAACCGATTGCATGTACCCAAGAATGATGCTAATTGCTTGCGGTTCCGCGGCGGCAAAGCGCTGAGGATGGCATCGAAATGGCGACGTTGCGGATGGTTTTCATCTGAGGTGACCCCGTGTCTCAGTTATGGCAGACTTCATTGCCTGAAATTGCACTTCTGTGGACAACAGGTGAGTTCGTAGGTGTGCAGGCGTTCGGATGCAAAAGTTGCCCCAGTATCCAGCCAGCACATGCCGCATTAGGTTCTGAAACGTTCTAGGGGCATTTTTCAAACCAAAAGGCATGACACGGAATTGGTATTGTCCTCCGTCAGGGGTTGAAAAAGCCGTATACTTCCTGGCTCCTGTCGTCATCGGGATCGGCCAGTAACCGCTCTTTAGATCCAAAGTGGTGAATATTTTCGCCTTCCCTAAGTCTTTGAGGATCTCGTGTATCCTAGAGAGGCACTGTGGAGCGTCGACCGTCTGAGTATTGAGGCGGCCACCATAGTTGCAGAACATCTTCCGGAGTTGCTCGTCTATGAACTTCTTCTTTACCTCGGAGTAACGACGAGGCGCCTCACGGAATGGGCTTGCGTTGGACACTTGTATATCATGCTGTGCGGCCAAGGTCTGGTAGAGCTGACCTCCTTGGTGGAAAACGGAACTGTATAGTTTAATTACCACCTGCAACCGATCCGCGTGTTCTGGCGGTATTGAGGGTGAAAGGAGGAACTCTTCATTAGAGTGGTTATAAATTATGCAATATAGAAAAGAAATTCGAACATAAGCTCGTTAATGAATCCCCTCACCTGGCACCTTGCATTTCAGGAATTAACAGAGATAGGCATCTTTGGAATCAAAAGTAACCCAAAGTAACACCTGATATCTTAAGTTCTAATGTTTTAAGGTGCATTGTGTTTACTATTGAGTTATTTGCTCCACCTTGCCGTCATTGACATTTAGTGAAGATATTAGCAAATAAAGTTGAGCGTTCACAGTTGCACATTCACAGTGCAATCGTAGGGGATCGAAATAGGTCAACCGAATTTGGGAATATTTTTCTTATAGCATTTGTTCCTTTGTTTCTCTGTCATTTGTCATCTGACATACGAGTAAGACATATGGGATAAGTTAGCTTTAAAACAAGTGAACTTTGGAATAAGTGAGCCTTGAAATAAGTGAAATTTTACTGTATATCCATGCAAATCGACCCGACATCGAGATGCATGAGAAAAACGGTGATAGAGTCTGCATCATCGACATTGCTTCTCCACTTAACTGGAATTTGCAGGCAACTTATGCAAACAAGATCCATACAGTTTAGCGAATTAAGGCAGGAAGTGAGAAATACGAAGCAATCTGAAACATTTATCAATTCATCCTATAATGATTTCGGTTACAGGTAATGTGCACGCAAGATGTACTGCGCATCTTGAACATTTATTAGTCAGTAGGGTACTCGCAGCAATTCAGAAGGTGGTTTTATTAAACACCTGTTGTATTGTAAAAAAATCTTCCTAGACCATCAGGAAGCAAGCGACTAACAACCTATGCAGTGGCAGATGTTAACTCTATGAAAATATCCAGAGGCGACTCTTGTCACCTGCAACTCTCGAGACCGCTGTGTAAGGATAACGGCAGTAAAAGGTGAACTCTCAACAATACGATGCTCTATAATAATAAATAATTCTCTAATAAACAGCCTCGGTAGCTTAGGTGATTAGTCACTCGAAAGGTTAGAGGTCCGGGCTTCAGCCGTAAGTCTGATTTTCTGGAACCTTAAGATGAGGCCCCCTCATCATGCACTTGGCTGTGGTCCAGTTCGTGAATGGTAGGATAAAAAAACAGGCTTTGCTTAATATGTCAACTCAGGCATATTGTTTTTATCAGATCACTTAATTGCATTAAACATTAGTCCGGGACTGATATACATCGAAAAAGCCCGTGCAAATTATTCAAACATCTAAATCTAACAAATATGTCTTCGGCATATTAGGCTGTAACTATTTAAGCTCGAAAGAAAAATTAGCTGCTTCGTTTTTGAGTAAATTATTGTAATCTCCAAATTTGAAATTTTTATGCGTGTTGTATTTTCAAAGTTTATTAGAAAAATTATTTGGCTGATAGATCGAATTTTAGATTTTTCAATAGTATTTTTTATGCTTGAAAAAATGACGGTGAGTTCTATAAAAAAATATGTTAAAAAGACTTTGTAGGTCTTTTGAAAGCACTAATTTCTTCTATAGACTTTTTTCATACCGCGAGCAATTTGTCGGAAAATCTGAATTTTATATTTTTAATAGCATTTTCGATTTTAAACAGAAAATTCATGTGTTCTATGACAGAAGTTCAGTAAATATTTTGTAAGACTTCTTGAAAGGTAGTTTTTCGCGTTCTTTTACACCTAACACAAATCACAGGTCGTGATATTGAAAAACTCTTTTTCTGGTATTTTTGACATGAGATCCCTTTTGAGGTGGAGCCAGATGGCTGTCAGGTTGCTTACGTTATTTTTTTCTCAAATATCTTCTTATTAGTCAGCCATATCTGCCACGCGTGGAATTTCAAGTAGAACCGCTTTTCATCTACCTGTAAGGTATTTTTCTAATTTTTCCTGGCATTAGGTTTCTTGTATCTATGCAGAGTAGCAGTCAGGATATAACATCTGTCGAAAGCAGTCAATCACTTCCTCCCTGGTAGCATCTTACTTAGTTAATTTCGTCCTTAATTCAACTCTTCCATGGCGGATCATTGCGACCTTTCGGACAAGTTCAATCAGAAATAATGGAAACAGCTTGATGTTAAAGGCGACCCACCAGTGCCAATATGGCCTTTGTGTTTGTCTTCGTCATCTGTCGTTGTAATTGCAAAATTAGACGTTGTTCTGCCTGTTTTACTTCCACTAACTCGTAGTTTGTTCATGAAGACTGAGAGTTTTTTGGCATGCTAGATGTTGTTCGTTTATTCTTTCCGGCAAGTTTAGTTTAGATAATGTTTTGTCTACTTCATCCTGCCCGGAAATCGCTAACCCTGATCTTGTATTTGTAGAGCAGCTAGGTTAGCTCCATCTTCTGATTTTATTAGTCGCTCTGTGAAGTGAATATTATTGTGTACGATAATTTTAGTTTCCTCAGCGTCGTAATGTCAAATGACTAATAAGATGAGCATATTGAAAGTTAATTAAATGTGATCTCGAGAAAGTTTCTTACAATGCGACAGGTGTGTAATAAAACCACCTTCGGAGCTTCTGCCAGTACCCTACTGACTCTTAAATGTTCAAGATATTCAGTGCAACTTGCGTGCACATTGCCTGTCGCAGAAATCACAACAGGATGAATAGATGCATTTTTCACATTCCTCCATATTGTCTTTATTTCATGAAATTTTCTGTCAAGTGAACAAGAAAGGTCGAGGCTTATTATCTTATTGAGAAGTGATAGGCTCGAGCAACTACGATCATGGTTCCTTCAAGAAATCAATCCTGATGCATCCGGAACGTTTACGTCCTCCATTTCTGCTGTTTTTATCCTAGAAGGTAAGCAAAAACGGGAAATTTACACAGGATACTTTGTACAACACTGTTCCTTAGATTCCGGTCTCCAGCCGCGAATGACCTTACGTGTCGGACGGCCCAGTTGTAAATGAAGGTTTCACCTCTGGATACTTTCTTAGAGCTACCAACCTTTGCACAATGTTATGAGGATCAGTGCTGAAAATAAGAGCTGGATAATTGATCCGTTATTCTTTGTCCTCTCCTGCCTCTCTCCTTTCTCTTCTCCTATCATCGGCTGGTGCCGAGAATTCAATCACAGAGATTATCTTGGTCAGGCTTTGCAGCACTGATACGTTAAGTGGTGCAGAATGAGAAATTTCAGTATATCTTACATTGATCATTCTCCACAACGGGTTCCATTTCCGCCTGGGCGTATCACAAGACGGGCATGGTAATATAACACTTTTAGAGCCGCATTGTGGCTCTCTAAGTACCCGTAGCGTTCATACTTTGAGCATCCACTGAAAACATGTCCAAGTGTTTCTGGCACTTGCTTGCATGTTTGTAAGTTGGTATCGCCTATAGGTACATTTATTATACGCTCGCGATAAACTAAAGTGTCTATAACGCTGCCTTAAAAGGCAAAAAGAAATCGCTCGATCTCCGATCTCAATCAACCAGATTTGAGAAACATGTCGGACAGACCCATCTATAGCTTATCTTATCTTATCTACGTATACTTCCGTAGAGTTTACCATGCAGGAGCTTGTCAGCATGTTCTCTTAGTAGAAGGGAATGTTCTGCTTCATGTACACGACTTTTAAGCAACAAAGGTGTTAGTAATGCTAGGCAATATGTGTGTCGCTAGAATAAAATGGGGGACCAAGCTCCTCTACGGCCCTATCTACCGCTCGGTATAGAAACGCCACAGCATTTAAGATAACATGTTGATGTAAGAGTCGCATTACAGAATTTTTGCCTTTTTATAACTGAGCAGGATGTAGCCAGAACGATGGATTATCATCATCTTGCATGTGCTTTTTTTAAGTTGCTTAAACTCATGGACGTTCCATGTTACTGCACTAAACGTGTACAGCAGAATAGGAACGGCCAGAATATTGGTGTCCTTATTCTCAATTCGGCGCCGATGGGACATGCTATTTAGTTTGTTGCTCAATGAATTTAAAAGTAAACAGAACCACAGTCCACAAAATAAGTCTACTTGAAATATAACTGTCGTAATGCATATTTATCTAGTTATTCTTGTATAACCATATATCTATTTTATTAAATCTTTAAAAAAATTTTAAAATCTTCAAGCAACTAGTGATGTAGTACGGAAGTGAACGCTTGATATTTACGTGCTCAAATCATGATAATAACGTCTGTGATGACTGGATTCTTTCTGAGCCGCTAATTTTTTAACATCATTTTTGTTATTCTGCAAGAATGTTATCATCTGTATTATCGCCAGAGTGAGAATATATGTTATCTGCAATTACGGCTATAAGGCACTTATAAATTGTTGTAAGATAGGCTGTCGATCGAAATTCACATCGATTTGTAACATCTGGTTTCTCAGGCAATATATACGTTATAACATATTTGTGTAGACTCATCAAGTACTTGTATTTGGAATCATGTAACATGCCCGAGTCTGGGAGTTTCTGTTATTTGCCCCTTTTCAAACCTCTGAACCGTCTGAACCTTTGATGCTAGTGGGCTCTTATTACAGGTTTATTGCTTTCTCTTTTCTTCTCTATATAGATCTCCGTATTGCCCAAGTTGCTTCTATTTTTCCTCCAAAAATCATCTTAGTAGTCCACCATATCTTCCAATTTGAGGAACTTCCACGTCTTGCTGAATATTTTACTCTTTATTTAGTTTATGATATAATCTCCTTGTATCTAAATGAAAGGTTCGATTTTGCTTTATCCTTGCACTACTATTCTTGTACCGATGCACTCTAGCAGTAAGAACATCAAGCCTCTGCCAGTCAAACGCAATTATCTCATCCAATATTACTGGTTTTCGTGTCTCGATGTTTTGAGTATAGAAGATTTTAGTAACATGTTGTATTATCTTTCTGGATTTATAGTAATGTGTCTCTTCTTTCCGCGGCCTTGAAATCTAAGGATTCTTAAAATTCAAGTTTGGAGGGTCCCCCGCCTCTAACGCGCGGCGTTAACATATTTTTATTCAGCAGCGTTCATTGACTGCGTTGGCCTTGTATCGATGCGCATCCTTTAATCAACGTCTACAACTGTATTAAAAAGCGCGTGTCTACTTTAAATCAATAAATACTATCAATAATGATACAGATAAATACACCCGACTCTGAATGTGCACTGGAACGCGGTTATATCCTCTCTCACTTATATCCTCTCGCGCTTATATCTCTGCATAACTCTCATTTGTATTCGCTTGGCATCCATCACCTCGCAGTACCACGTGACAAACAAGCCAATCAGAGGTTAGCGTGGCCATTTCCCCTTCACTGAGTAGCATTGGTGGGATCCCCTTCCGGGAGGATATGAGTGAATGTTTACGTTCTGAGACAGCGGATATAAATGCGGTTTCAGTGTAGTAACTTCAGGGTAGTAATTCCTAGAACTGTTGTTTTTCAGCTTAAGGCACGAGAACCCGTTGCCACTATTGCATACAGTATTCGTTCGATAAGTATCGGGACTGGTTCCAAAAATCAAAATTTATTGCAGGTGTCATTACAATTACTTAATAATATTCAAAATACATTCCTCCTGCGTCGATACACTTAGTTTGGCGCGTCTGCCACTTGTCTTAAGGCCGCTGGAAGTCGGTTTCGGAATACTGTTTGGAGCCTTTCTCGTCGCCGCTTGAACCGCCTCGATGGAGTCGAATCGATGTCCTTTGAGCTCTCTTTTCATTCGGCGAAACAAGAAAAAGTCAGGTGGAGCCAGGTCTGTGCCACGCCGAATTTCGCCAGTAGCTGCCGCACAATAATCGCACCGTGGCACGGTGCGCTGTCATGGTAAAGTTTCCAATTCTTTGCAATGACTGGTTTTGGATCGCTGCTGGCGAAATTCGGCGTGGCAACGTTGCCCCATCCCCCCTGCAGCTGAGACCTGGCTCTACCTGACTTTTTCTTGTTTCCCCGAATGAAAAGAGAGCTCAAAGGACATCGATTCGATTCCATCGAGGCGGTTAAATTGGCGACGGCAAAGGCTATCAACAGTATTCCGGAAACTGACTTCTAGCAGGCTTTTGACGAGTGGCAGACGTGCCGAACTAAGTGTAGCGTTACAGGAGGAATGTATTTTGAATGTTATTAAGTAATTGTAATGATACCTGCAATAAATTTTGATTTTTGGAAACAGCGCCGATACTTATTGAACGAACCCTGTAATCCGATTTGTGCAGTTGACAAGGTCGCGGTCCCTTAGCGCTTCATGCATGCCAGTATTTTTTCAGTGTTTTTGTGGACTTATGACAATTTTCCAACTAAAAATCAATATAATTGGATCAAAAACCGATTCAAATATTTTGCGGAATAGTAAGTTATGTAGCATGACATCGCGGACGCGGTTATGTTAGGATAGGTGGAAATGTCTGGGAGGTTATCTCAGTGCTTGACATCGAAGTGCAAAGAACTTTTTTGGATAAAATATTTTTAACATAAACCTAAGCTACAAAAGTCTGAATTTTCAAGTATATCATGCTAGAATAGGTGGAAATGTCAGCCGTCAGGAAAGTTAGTACATGTCACTGCAACTGCACACGACTTTTTTGGAAAACATTTTTTAAACGTAAATATGAGCTATAAAGGTATAAATAGTAATATTTCTCGAATACAGTTAATTGCATTTCATGACGCTGAAAGGTCGTCAATCAACAAAATAATGGAACATGAATGAGAAAATAGATTTTACACTTGACAAATATTACTATTCGTAGATTTCTGATTTATTTTAACGTTTAGTTGACGGGACATGAAATATGAGAGAGTTCTGAGCCGGTAATATTATTTTAAGAAAGGTAACGAGAATATTACCGATAATATAACCGAGAAATAAATTATCTGGGAATTTATGAAAATTAAGAAATTTATTTTAATTGATAGAAAATTGCATTTTTTGATTAACTTGGAAAGATTTTTCAATGTTGAATATACATTTTAAGTATATAATAAGCTTTCGGTCCAGTATTTGAAATGGAAAAACACTTTTCAAAGAAAGCATTGCTATTATTCGTTCCCGACGAATCTTAATGCATATTATACGTTATGTCGGCGCTGAACTTGCCAAACATGTAACAGTTTTTAGTTGTTATACACAAAATATTTTATCATAAAATACGTATTTAAAATCTTGTTTTTTTTAATGTGGACAAAACTTGCATCACCTTTTAAGCATGTGATTAAAAGAAAATAATTTAGTTAAAATTTATAAATAAAATAAATTTTTAAGCGCAAAGCTACAATTAAAATAATATTTTACTAAATAAATACCAGGATGAAATATTTTATACTATTTAAAAAAGGATTAGCGCTTGGTATTTAATAATTTCATTATTTATTGCTAGTATTTATTAAGTAATGAGAGGCAATTGAAGTTTCAGGTTAGAGTTTCAATCCAACATTGTTAATTAATTAAGAACCCAGTGGGCACAAGCGTTAAAGAACAACTTTAGAACGGCTTAAAAATGTCCTAGGTCAGTCCATATAACGTTCCATAAACATACAATGTTCTAGAGACGTTTTAAAGACGTATTTCGAACATAAAACGTTTCCAGAACATTATTTGGTCTGACTTAGAACAATTTTCAAAACTTTCAAATGACATCTTTTGACTTGTACGTCCAAGAAACGTTTTTAGGACGTTCCAATTACGTTCTAAAATTTTTTACCCACTGGGAAGCTACTGTTTTGCATATTTTAAATTCCTGAATATTCCTAAGTTAGAAAATAATTTATATGCAACCGTTGACATAACGTGAACAATAAAAATATTGTTAAAAATCATAAATTCTTAAATTATTTTAAATTCTCCAAAATTCTGTTATATGCTTGTTATATAACCTGAACTTACATGCTCGACAATTTAAGAACTCTAGTTGGCGTCCATATCCAACATTTCTGGGGCAAAGCCTGCATTATTAGGCCTTGTTAAGCGGGCTAAACGTTCTAACGGCTGTGACTGCTTAACAATACACAAAAGTTGGCTTCTCTAATGCAGTTTGTGTTGCATTCAAATGCATAAGTGAAACTTTGCATCTGTGTTGGCTCTGCATCTTTGAGTAAAGCACGACCGCAATTCCTTTCAACATGCTGCAGGTTTTTCTGTAATTACGCTGTTAACATCAACGGAAATGTTAATTTCGGGATATAGTTTTAGTGGATCTGGTGCTTAATCTTCATTATCCATAGCACCTATGCCTTCAGATTCAATCAGGTCTTAGTTATCCGCGCCTACGATTAGAGAGTTCATGAACAGAAGGTTGCTGTTCCATTTTATTGGTAGCTTCTTTAACAGTCGAAATTAATCTATTGACAGTTATTGAGCTTTTTGGTCTGCTAGATTTTTTTCCATTAATTTTGTCGCTAGATTCGGGTACTTCAGTAAGGAAAGAGGATGACGTTCTTTTCTCACATTTTTCCCTCTTTTCTCTGCCAAAAAAAGGCGCATAACATCTCTGTTAATGTCATACCTCCATTCTAATGACATACTTGTTTACTTAAACCCTGCCTCTGCCGCTGGTTAAATCAGGCCACCTGCCTCTAGAGGATGTTATACTACTGGATCCGCAGTAAAAACGTAGGGCTGAATTTTGTTGCAAGTAAAATTATAACGGTATTTATTTAGCTTTATTTGTGATATTAATATCTCTCGGACTTGGGGTACGAAATGCCGAATTATTTTGTTTGTTCTGTTATTCATTTCGTACTCCAAGTAGCCGTTACTTCGTATCCCCAAGGGGTCGGTACTTCGTACCTTACATCACAGAGAAGCATTGATTTTGGACGTGGACATACCACAGGACTACCACAGGCAAGTTTTGTTGAAGGTGAATGTTAACCTAAAATTAGTGTTTAATTTACACTTTATTTTTTCTGTTTCACCATCAGGTTGCGCTAGAACATCAATAGCAGGATTATCTTGCATTGTTTCACCGTTCACTTCTTGTTCTTATGGTGCAGTTTCCTCTAAATCATCTTCATTCTCAAAAAATTTTTCCACGATGAATCAACTGCTCATTCAATTTCCATTGATTATCTTATGATAATGTTCTTCAACCTAGCGATAAGATCTGTTACTGAAACTTTCTGTATGTGAGAATACTTTACAGCAAACTTCGTCTTAAATTTGTATCCCCTTTTTTTGGTTCCAAATTTCCCGGTTTCGTAATATGGACACATCCTTTCCTTTTTCATTGCTGTATTCCAGTTGACGCTCTTTCATGGTCAATGTTCTACTGTTTAACGTTTTAAAACAATTTGAAACAATCTGGAAGTTACATGGTGGTTATTCAAACAACATACTTGTTTCACAACACAGTTCCGACCTAGTTCACTGATCAATCGCAAACGTCAATTCTAGTAACATTGACTTACCTTAAAATTTATGTGGAAGATGCCGTGCATCTTCTTGCCGAGCAGCTGCTCGTGGAAGTTTTTTCCTGCGCTATCTCTATCCAAACCTTCAGGAGTCAGTACACGAAGAATGATCTTGTTGAAAGAACACTTGAGATTCAGCATTCAGTGACCAACTTAAGGTGCTTCAAACGGCTGTCAATTTCACCATCGCCAAGGTATAATATAAATGGGTGAGTTGTTAAACGCAATATTTTAACCACATATTCTAAAGAAAATCATACAGGTCCGTGTAATAATCGCAGTGCCATTATTCATATCAGAAAAACGTTCTTATGTACCATCTTTTAGCGTGTCGATCGCATTCACTCTTCCCTATGACTACTACAAAATTGACTTTATGGTATAATAATTGGCGTATCCAAATAAACAGGTTCTATCTCGGTAAAACAAAATGGAAAAGTTTCCTACTTGAGAGGACGCTGGTGTTTTCAATAATATTTATATATGATTTCTAAACTGCCAATTTCCTGTCTTTTACTGCGAAAACTACACTGGAGTAACTACATTCGTGGGTCACACTCTTTTAAACCACTAACAACCCAAGAAGCTCGTTGATTATTTTGTAAAGGCGCCAGATAAGATTACCCTATCCCACTATTATTAACTATCACTATTATTAACATAAGACAGAAGGAGGGGTGGGGTCACGTGAGCGATAGAGAATTTTCTTACTGAAAGTCATTGTCACTAACAAATGTTTTTATATTTTCACAATAAGCACATTTATTAAATCAATGAATCTGACATCTATCTTCACCCAAATAATCCAATAACTTATTCCTTCGTGCATGCAACTCCCCCAACTTAATAAGAGTATTACCGGAACGGCAAGCACGTTCGTTGCAGATACTTTTTTGCTCGCCGACAGTTCGAAAGAACAAATCCTTCGGGTGAGACTTTTATATCGGCATCGGAGATTATCCTTTACAGATGTCACATCCTGAAAGCAGCTCTGTAGCACGTCCAGATAGCACGTCCTAGCCTCAGATAGTACCCGTATTCTGTCGACAATATGCTGCCTGAAGGTGAGCAGCATTAACTTGTTAAGTATGTTATGACGGCGCTGCAATTCGCGCGAAAATTGTAGAACCTTGTCATTGAAATTTCTTCGAGATGTTATGTAGTCAATCACGCACTGACTGCGGGACGCGTACAGTCTTGTCCCCAACCTATATTTGTGTTAGGTTTTTGTGTTAGTCGTCTTTTGGTCTCATAATCAGCCGTTAGTTTGTTGCACGATTTTCATCCACAACAGTCCTCGTTCCATTATACAAACTACAATTGATAATGTAGATATCGGACTCTTCGGAAAATTCTCATGTTGAAGCAGTGCAAAACATTGTTGTAGAGAATCGTCGAGTTACTATAAGACATGTTGCAGAAGATTTCGGCATATCGGTTGGTTCATACCATGCAATTTTTACGGATGTTTCGGTTCTGCAATGTGTGGCAGCCAAAGGAACCCGCTCATTTCTTATCGAAAAGTGCTTTCAGTTAATTTGTTTGAATTTGTTACATGTTTTATATCTCAGCGACCTGAACAACAAATGTCTCCATGAGCGCAAAGTCCAAAATCCCTCGGGTTGCGATATAAAGCCAATATCCGTTGATACTGACTTCAGCGGGTCTTATCTCGGAACTCAGGGGGTTTTGGGCTTTGCGCCCGTGGAGACATTTGTTCAAGGCGCTAAAATACAAAACATATAACAAATTTAACAAAATTAACCGCAACCCCTTTTCCATTAGTAATGTTTGGGGTCCTTTGTTCCGAAATTTCTGAATTTTGACCAAAAGAACCATCGCATGAAAATCGCTCAGGAGCTGTTGAATAAAGTCAACGACTATCCAGATTTGCTCAAAAGGTTCATAACTATGGTGACGAAATATGGTTATATGGTTATGACGTCGATATTAAGACTCAATCGTCTCAGTGGAAACATCCTGAATCCCCAAGACCGAAAAGAGCACGCTAAGTTATTTTCTAACTATTTTCTTAGATTACAATGGCGTGGTGCATCATGAGTTCTTGCCAGCAGGTCGTACGGTCAATAAGGAATATTATCTTGAAGTTATGCGCCGTTTGCGTAAAGCAATAGGAAAAAAACGCCCGGATATGTGGCGAAACAATTCATGGCTTTTGCATCAGAATAATGAACTTGCTCACACATTGTTACTTGTTCGTGACTTTTTGGTCAAGAACAACACCATAATCATGTCTTAGCGACCGTATTTGTCGGGCATTGTCCTCTGCGACTTCTTCCTGGTCCCCAAACTGAAAGGACCCATGAAAGTACGACGTTTTGCCACGATTGAGGAGATAAAGACCGCCTGCCTGGAAGAGCTCAAGGTCATACTAAAAACCGCATATCAGAAGTGCTTTGAGGATTGGAAAAAGTACAGACACAGGTGTTTTATGTCTGAGGCGGTTCACTTTAAGGGGGAATTGATGGAAAATACATATTCTTGGACAAAAATAAAAATTTATCTTTTAACGAACCTCGTATGTGACTGTCCGCGAAGAAAGGGGCCTCTTTCTCAAAGCTGAATTTTAAAGGCCTTTCGTTTCATCTCTGCGTACGCTTATTATGCCTATTATTGGAAATAAGTGTAACTTATAAACTATCGATTGGCGTATGAAAATACAAATCGATTTTTTCCGCACTAGGTCCCTTTCTTCGCAGACGCTCACATATATATTCAGTTAATTATCATAAGTATCTAACATATTTTTCTAAAGAAAAAAGTCCAATTTTAAATATAGTATTTTTTATTCCATGTGATTTCTCCGCGTACAGATTGACTCTGCCTTTGAGAAAAAACAGAAGAACTGAAATACAGTCATTCCTCTTCTATTATCTATTATACAGCTATTATACATAGGTAATAGGTCATTATAATAGGTATTTATAACTTATAATAACATACTTAATTCCATACGTATATTATACCAAAAAATGTATGTTCCAAGTTCCATGTGATTAAATATAATCCTATTATGGTCAAATCAAACATACGTGTACACAATTTAATTTATTTTTATTTAATTAATAGGATGCGATGAATGTTCTTAGCAACCAATTCACTGTAGAAAATGTGACTATATATTTTTCAGTATAGGTACGCCAGTCGTTTTTCTGTTACGAGTTTCGAATTTTCTTTTCGTAACACTTAAACTATATTCAAACATTCAACATCAATAGCCCTTCAGATAGTGCAAAATTTAATTGCCACGTTTCGAATTTATTATTAATCTAGTTCACAACCGCGCTTTTAAAAATTAAATTGAACTTTCTTCCATCCATCACATCTTTCTTCTTCTCGAAAAATAATATTCAATTTTTTAAATTATTATTTTTTGTCACTTAATGTATGGCATAGGGTTAAATCTGATGCATGTTTTTGTTTTTCAACATTTTTCTTACGATAAAAACTAATTATCACATTGACCGATCTATTAGCACATTCACAATCTGTAACAAATTTGCGGATTTCTTATTCTCCTCAATTATAAAATATTTGATTTTTCACAACTTAACTTCATGCAAATTTTAATTCCTCTGTGTTTAACATTTTCTAATAGCACAAGTTTACTACCCGTTATTTTCAACGTTTTTAATTTGGTTCCTAACTGTTTCTAGGTCAAATATTAAAGTCACTAACAAACACTTAGTAAGTGAAAAATATTTTAACACAAGTTGCACAAAGAAAAATTGATTTTCTGTTATCTAGATTATTATTTTAAGGATATTTCAAGTATATTCGAAACATCTATTCGTTGTAAAAATATCTTTTCAAGTACTTTTATTTTTGAAATTGCTAAAAATTAAAAATTATTATTATTAGGTAATCTGATGGGCCAAATGTTTTTCCAAGCATGCGTTTAAGTTATAGAATTTGCTACCAAGAAAATAAATAGGTATAAACCAAATGGTTTCAAGTAAAATATTTTTATTATTTTAAAACTGAAACACTGGAAGCTGAGTCACATATTTTCTTTTTTTCTTAAAAAATATATGGTTGTTAACCGCAATAAATTTTAAAGGTATTGGCTTTTCTAACTTCCAAAAAACCTATTTTTGAACGACTGTAATAATTAAAGCTTAAAAATTTTATTATATAAGTATCACACAACTCAAGAACGCTAAGAACCATCCAACATCCGATAAAGTTTGAAATTGTCTGTATTAAAAAAGATTCCAAATTTGTTTAATCTAAATTCCAACTTTGATATTTTCAAACAGTTTCAAATTGAAATTATTTATATAATTCAGATTTAATTACAAATATTTTGATAATAAATGGTTTCAATATTTAATTCTTCAATAATAAATACATCTTATTTTCACTTCAACTGCTATAATTTGGAAAGTGTTTAAGCTTTAATGCTTCTGTTTAAAATTCAACTATAATTTGTTTACTTATAGATTTAAACTGTTCGAGGTTTTTTTTGTTAAATTTTCCCAAATTCAATTAGGTTATATTTTGTATATTTCCAATTTAAAGTTGTTCAATTTAGGATGCTGGATTTCAATAGTTTCTAATTTAATTTTTTATATTGTTCAATTTTTTACATTTACATTTTTTAAATTAGTTCAATCAAGTTTTTTTCTTCAATTTAAAGTTTTTCAGTATCATGCGATTTGAAATTGAACTATTTTAAGCGATTTAGTATCAAATCGTATAATTGGATAATTTGCCATTATTTGGCCTGATTATTTTCCGATTTTTTAAAAATTGAGTTAATCACTGTTCTTGATATTTTTTAACATCATTTTTGTCCTGAGTGCTTCCTAAATAATTTTCATAAATGCACCATTAAGAATTTTTTTTCATTTAACATAAATATAAATAAAAAACACTCAACCCACGATACTCATTAAAAAAATAATAAGAAATCAAACTCTCAGTTTGATTTCCCATTACAAGTGCATAACATTCACACGCACTGTACATAATATCATCAGAAATTATTTAAAATACTTGGTGTTACGAGGTATTGCGCAAAATTCTGGTCTAAAACGGGATGTTGAGTTTTGGGTAAATATTTAATAAGACGTACGGCACAATCTTAAAATCCCACTCAATTATGACACCCCGTCTTGATTTACAATATATACAGTGAAGCTACGTAAATATTGACTACATTAAAGCATGTAAGTCTGTATCCCATTCGCATTGCAACTGGATTCACATTTCACAAAACGAGTAAATACTTCCTCGATTGCCAAGAAAAGATAGAAACTAAAATTATAAAATATATATTTATTATTTTCTTCGGCAAAGGAAATCAAAGGATATCATGATGTATAAAAAGTAAAAAGCCTTTTTTAACAAATATGCTATGTATTTCATGTAATATTTCAGCATTGAACGTTCTCAAATTTTAATAATAATATAACAGTCATACGCTAGTCTAAAGCAGTCTATAAGCCCCGTTTTCACAAACTTGTCGAGTAAGCTATCTCATTATTTTCGCGCAACGTTCTAAGCGCAGCTATACACTATAGGTACATATTTGCCAATCAAATTCAAAGATACACATTTTTTTACCGACAATGGAGCGTTACTTTCTGAAAAATGTTCTCGGCTTCTTAAGGGCATGTGATACTTACAGTTTCCCCGGCTTTTTTTCCACAAAAATAAAAATGTTTAAAAACTGAATTCGGAGATGCTATAAAATATCATAACGGACGTCCCCGGGCTCTTTTTTGAGGGATAATAACAAAAAAATGTATTGTGCTAAATAACAATTTTATGCATATGCATTATTTTGAGGTTACGTCGTTTTTCATCTCAGCCTTTCCGAAAATCTGAAAATTATTTATGAAATAAACTTTTTTGATTGCCTGCAAACAAGGTTAGTTCCGAGAGATTAGTTACTATGTTTATTTATAAGTCTAAAGTTTTCGGCCACAAATATTGTGTAGTTTGGAAGTAACGCTCGGGTGAATTGTAACACATATAACCTCGAAATATACACGTACTTTGTTAGCAATATCAAAAATTTTTTCCTAAAAAAACACAAAAAAAGTGTGTGGGGACGTCCGTTAGCATGTTCGCTATCATTTCCCAGATTTTTAAGGCAAAATATTTCAAATCCTAGGAAAAAATCCGAGGAATCTAACACTGAAAAAATCGATACTATTTACTAAGCGCTATGAAAATTAATCACATTTTGCTAAATTAAAACTTTTTTGAATTAACCTACAAAAAAAGTGTGTGGGGACGTCCGTTAGCATCTTCGCTATCATTTCCCAAATTTTTAAGACAAAATATTTATTATTCTAGAAAAAAAGCCGGGGGAACCTAAATCTGGTAAAAACCACCATTTTCTAAGTCTCACATGCCCTTAAGAGCATGTGAAATTTTCCCCATTCCTACTTTATCGACATTTTTTATTATCATTCGAATTCTACACGAATTAAGATATCGAGCTTAAAGTTTGGAAAAATAAAGCAAAGGGACTAAGGAAAGTTTATGTACTAATAAGTTTTCAGATACAAAAAAAATTTCAAACGAATTTTTTTTGCATTTGTCCAAATTTATTAGTACATAAACATATGTACATTGGTATAGTATGATAACAAAAATTGTCGGTAAAGTGGAAATCGGGTGTCACATGCACTTGAACGAAATTTTTGTATTAAACAAGAACTCAAATTGTTCTCTTCAAAATTTAATTTGATACATATCAAAAATAACTTTTCCAAACAAGTTAAACAATTTTCATAATTATTGTTTCGTAAGGAAATTTTTTTCTCTAATTGTTAGAGAAAGAGTATAGCTGAGGACATTTTTCAGTCAGGAAAGCTCGCGGTTGATAAGATCGGAATTTTCGAAGAGAAATTTTCTATCGATTGAGCGTTTACTGTAATTCAATTTGATTACCCGAAATTTGTTCAGTTGCTCCATAAAAAAGGCTATTTTGAATTATATAACGCGTAACATTGAGATCAGTATCTAAAATATATAACAGATTGAAATATTCTGAGTATTATTAATTCCTTTACAAACTATCTAACATTCGAAAAATAGTACAGATCGAAACCCATACGACGGAGCTTCGACCACACTCATCGTGGAATGTACATTATGCCACAATTTCGAATACTATCGTGGTTCTATATATTATCGAGCTCATCCTCGAAAAAACAAGCCTTGCCTAGTGCCTAGTCTCTGGTCTAAAAAGTAAAGCCATTTTTTAATTATTTCATCTTAAAAATGCAGTAATAAAGAAATTCATCTTTTTTAAACATTATAACTTGTAAAGATTTAAAAAAAACTTCAATTTAAATAGAGGTTTTAAAGTTTTAATCATTTAAATCTTAAGTGTTTTTTTAAAGATAGTAATTGTGAGTTTGGAATAAACTGAATCTAAAAGTTTGATATGTTCTTCAGTGTCAGGTTCTTCGGCTTTCGAAAACTATTTAAATTCTGCTGGGGAGAAATAATATTGATCTTATATTTTGTCATTTAACACAAGACTCGTTTGTTCCTTCATTTTTATCATGCTACAAATACGCAGATTGTTTACTGCTGTGTTCCAAAGCAGCGAGGACGTCTTGTTTCTGTCTGACATAGAGTCGACCCTTTTTCCATGGATTTTGAAGCTGAAGGGGTTTAAAATCATCCCTGAGGCAACGTTCTCTCGCACCAATTACGGCAACTAGGCAAAAGTTAGGTAATTCATCGGACGTGTAGATTGGCCCTTCTTGGCCTTTCAAAACTACGGCCATATTGAGCTGCTTAACCACTAAGTCTACCACCTCCCTTGCTGTGGTTCTTGGGGTTACGTGTAGCTTTAAACTTGTTCCGGACGCTAAACCTGTTTCGTAGGCCGCATAGACCTGGAATTATACAATATTTTGTGTAAGCATTGAAGTTTTTTAAATATATATAGAGCCAGTGGTGAATTGCGGAGTAAATAAATGTCCCAATGCAACACGAATTGAGGGGAAATAATCAAACAGTCTCCTGAGAAACTAATTTTCATTCAACTTTCGTTGAAATTTTTAAAATTTCGAAATTTTCCTTTTTGAAATTTTAAATCCTAAGCCCGTAAAACTGTATAAAAGGTCAATCAGCCTCAATTTCATTGAAACTCACATATTTAATTATTTATTGATAATCAACACAAATCTGCATGAAAAAATGTCGCTCTCTCACCGTTTTCGAGGTATTTCGAGATTTTTCTATTTAGAATTTCGATTTTATTTCTTTAAAGCTAATCTACTTTATGTACTTTTGGTATTAATTTTTATTAAATTCCAAACAACGCTCCGACAAGCACTCACCCCCATCAAAAAATCTAAGCTCCTCCCTCCTTCCAAAAACCGGTAGAAATGGTTCTGGGGTACCAACGAGTCGTAAATGCCCCCCAGTAGGAACCGTTTCGAACTCAAACGCACCTAGAAATGTTCTCAAACATTTTAACAAGCCTCTCCAAACCTTACGCTCTCCTCCACAAAAAAATTTTGAAAAAGGCGGTGGTGCCAACGAGTTGTAAATGATCGAAATCGGGTATGAACTGTAATGAAATGTGGAAATGGGATCGGGACGCTTTCGAATTCGGACCAATCTCGATTTAAAAACAAAGATTTTTAGTGGGGGTAGGGGGGTCGCATGCTTAATCCTTAAAGGGCATACTGGGTGTGCAATACCCATCGATTTATTTGTTCTTTAACAAAACGTACCAAATTCAAGAAAATGGAACATGGCGCCAGATTAACAAATGACATGAAAACCTATTTTTCTATGTCATTTTTACATACTTTTGATTTTTATAATTTTTATACGCAGTTTAAGATTAATAAAATCGTTTAATCACGCAAAGTACGGTGTTTCATTTTTCATTGAATTGAAGCTTTTATTTTTTTAGAATAAAAACCTTCTTTGGCATGAACACTATAAGACTAATTTTATTTCTGAAGCTCCGTATCTCGGAAGTATTCAAGTAAAATTTTAAGTAAAATTATCAAAAACTTAAAAAGTTATGAATTTTAGAGTGAATGAAGTCATTTTTTAATTTTTTTCCAAAAAGGATTTTTTTAACTACTTTAAAATTTAAAAACTGTTATGAAACCTTTTTCTCCTTAAACTAGATAGATTAAACATCATTAATTGATTTTTTTGTTAAAAACTATCCGATAACCTCAGCACAGCACACATTTGAATACCCTTGGGTGCCTAACATCCAGTACGCTCTCTATGTAATTTTACGAAAGTGTGCCCTTTAAGGGTTAAGAAAAAAATGCGTGGGGGAAGGGAAACGGGAGAACTTTATTTTTAGGGTGCAAAAATACGTAACCAGTGTATTTAAAGAAAATAGAAAAAAGTATAAATTTTAGACCGTCAAAATCTCTATATTTGGGAGGGAGGAGGCGCTTGTGTAGCGTTTTTCGGAGGGAGTCTTCCGTTTTAGTCGCGCTATCAATAAAAAAATACATAAAGTAAGTAAGTAAGTAAGCTTTAAAGAAATAAAAAAATCGAAATTTTCGATAGAAAAATCTAGAAGTATTTTGAAAAACGGTAAGAGAGTGACAATTTTTTCGGACATATTCGTGTTCAGTATCAAGAAATACATAAATATGTGAGTTTTAACATAATCGAAGATGATTGACCTTTTATGCAGGTTTACCCTCAAACAATTAAAATGTTGATGATTACTAGTAATTTAATTTGTATTCCAAGACTCTTTGTTTTCATCTCATCGTGCCGTTAAAATAATACCATTCGATAGAAGGAAAGTATCTAACTAAAGAGTGACAGGTTAAAAGTTAGTTCACTGAAATTACTGTCACAAGCATTACAACACGGATGTTTATTGGATGAGGATAAATTTAAACACATATAATTACACAAGGCATATATACTGATAAACAAATATTGGATAGAAGCAGAAAAATAATTATTGAAGGATCATTTCTTATGCTAGGCCAGTGTTTATTTAAGACAGCTTACTCGAATATTGCTGCTTCGGCCGTGCTAGGGGTTGGCCGAACTGTTGATAACAAGAATCATTATAGACTTGCAGGATCCTACAAGGAAAAATAGCGAATCACATAGTATTTGTGGTTTGCATCTCGGGTTCAATAATAATCGAGGGGGGTTACAACTTGACCGGCGGAGTCTACATTGACTTTAAGTGATTCCAGTGACTTCAGCGAAGGTGTAGACCTGACTTCACAAGTTGGTGAGCCCTCGACCACAAAAAAAATCCGCACTTTTCTGACACAACCACAGTGGAAATGTATTTCCCCTTTAAAGCTTTACGTAATTTATGGATGAGCTTTTATACAACAAAAGTCGATTTTTTAAACTTCTTCCCTGACAAGGCATTTATGTAATTTGTTACAGAATAAATAAATCAACAGATTAGGGCCACATAAATTAAAATAAAATTAAGCCAAAAAACATTTTTTCAAACTCAGAATTTATTTGATTAAAAACTCCTTCCTCAATCCTCGACGTTTCGGTACCAATGCGTACCAAACTTTTCCTATTTAACCTCCCATGTTAATTTCAAAATACCGGGGGCACGAATTAATGTTAAACGATTAGAAATGAAATAGGGTATTTCTTTTTCCGAAAAACACAAAAATTAAGGTTAATCGATCACCAAAAATCAAAAGTCGAATTTTTGAACTACCCTATGGTCCATATCGCCGCGCCGTGCGGTTCTGCAGTAGTATGATTGCGCAGTAAGTAAATTGCTGCGGCATTTTATAAAAGTTTTTTAAACGACAGGGGGAAATACAAAATTTGCATTAAGGATAGACTCAAGTTAGAAACAAAAAGTGCTTCATTTCTGTTCATTTAAGGAGGGAAAATAGACTTTGTTTAGTCAACTTTAGTCTTGAGAATTTGTGAAAGAAGAATAAAAAGTTTATTTGATCCTGAAAGTGTTGGATTACCTAGATTTCCGTAAATAGATGGCACTAATTTGAAAAAAGTAAGCTGCGTAACGTTACAAAAGTGCGTTATGTAAACATTGTGAACTAAAAAAAGTGTATTTTGAAGTGAATGTAAATAAATGAGAATTTGTTGTATAATCGATAATAACACAGACATACCAAAATTAACTATTTTTGTACCCAAACACTAGACTAGATGATCCCAAAGAATTTTTATTCTTTAAAAACGAATCCGTTGTTTAAATTTTTCCTATGCGTCAGGATTTTGAGATATCTTAAGCCAAAAGTTAAAAAATGACAATTTTTGGCATTTTTAGCCACATTTGAAACAATATAACACGAGAAGTTCAGTTCAGTTTTCCAAATTCAAGATGGCAGGTCTTTGCTAGTTTTTCAGTGTGAAACTGGCATGTTAATGTGCTCTATCTCGGAGAAAAAGAATCGATCAAAAATCTAAATGAAAGTGAAAAAATGGAGTACTAAAAAAAGCGTAAACACTAAACAGTTTTACAAAATTGCTGCTAGCGGCTACCTTACTTCGGCTTTTAGGTAAAAATTTTATCGGCTTCTGTAAAAACACAATTTCGCTTAAAAATATTACAATTTTAATTTATAAGTTTTTTCACTTGTTTTAGCCAAAGCCTTTTACTACTTAGAACAGTGAAGTTTGCCTCTACGAAATCTTTATTAATATACCTGTTAATAATTTGAAATATTTATGGGCGTCCACATGAAAAGATCGAATTTAAGAAAACTCAATTACAAGTTTCCCTGTGTGAAACTGACAAAAAAAAAATGCAAAAAATTACAAAATAAAAAAGGAACATAAGGTTCCTTTTCGTGTGAACGCCCACATTTCAAATTATACATTTAGCGCTCTATAATAGTTTCTTTGTGGACCAACGAAATAGAATAAAATTGTCAATTACAAATTTGATATTTTTAGCATAGAATGAGTCACACGATACTAATTAAAAAGGAACGTGCCATAAATAACAAACGAGAAAATTCTATTTACCTTGAAATATATTAAATTTGTATTAATTCTGCGTATTTTTGCAAATTATAAAAAAATTTTACCCCCTTGTGCAAGAAAATATTAAATTTTAAATCAAGATTTTGTCTTACGAACCTAATCTAGCAGAATCATTTAAATATGAGATTTTCTGATTGAAGATTTTAAATGCCAAGAAGGATACCAAGATGATAATACACAAAAAATGTAGTCAAATCGTCTTCAACTTCTGTTCAGTTGCCAAACCTAACCTGATATAACCATGATTTTGTAGTATTTTAGAATTCTCACGAAATAAGTGAAGAGTGGAAATTAAAAAGTTTATAAGAGGCATTTTCCAAATTTTCCGAGCCGGAGGAAAAACCTTTGCATTTTGAGATTTTTCAATATTTTATTAATTTGTGAACTATTATTAGTAAGATTATCATAAAATATATAACGCATCAAAATTTCCAGCACTTCCGATACAAATTACGAAAGATGAACCTTTTCAAATTTGTCCACGTATAATTCGAGGTGGACCGAAAATGCTAAACTGCATAAGAACCAATAATGATCATGTTACGTCTGGCGCTCGAAATGGAACTTTAAAACCCATGTACTAAAATGCATAGAAATTTAAGGTATTCCGGCTATTTGATCGATCAGATGAAAAATAATTAAAATTAGTTTTTTTACGGCGAAATGTCTCCTCTTTCACGTAATGCCTTTTTAGGAGCCTTTTTCACATTCAAATTTGAATTATCAGTCTTTAAAGTCGTGTCAAAAAACATGGGATCTTATCGAGCGGCCTTTCGCGGGCACCAAAAATGGTTAATTTTGGCTTGAAAGACGTTGAATATGGTTAGGAAAACTTGTTTTCAGCCAGAAAATATAATGAAAAATTGAAATTACTGCTCATTTATACTTTCTTCCAGGGTATTTGAGCTTAATTTTAGCCAAATTTAGCCTAGAATCAAAAATGTAGCTAGAATGGAATCAAATTAATATTTAAATTTACATTTTAGTATTATTTAAAAAAGATTTTATTTATATTGATCAGAATAAAATTTTTTTACTTAATTTAGTAATTGATATCCTGGCCAAATTTGGTATTTAATTCCAGATTTCAGAAAAAAATAATGAACATAGCTTTAACTAGCTTTCTCAGTAGCCGGACTACTTTAAGGGAAACAAACTAGGTTTCGATTAAAAAAAAAATTGATAAATATTTTATTCTTTACAGCATGATGCATTATAGAAAAAAATAATAAAATTAATGCCCGATTGACCATAGGATTGTAATTTTTTCGACGACTAGAATAATAAATTTGGTATAAAAATGTTCGGAAAAGAATACACTATTGAGATAAACAAGACAATTTGATCATTTTCAAGTTCAAAAGGTTTAACAAGAGTATAATGTTTAAAGGCTCTTATACAGTTTTAAATTTCCAATATGCATCGACTTACCAAAGCGCAATTTTTGAAAAAATCTAAGCGAAAACTATTTCGAATTTTACACTGCTTTTAAGGCCAAAGTAGCGGCCTTCGATTGTAAATAAAAAACTGATAAAAAGCCGGATTTCGAAAAAATGGCTCTTACACACTTTTGAATGTCCACCCTTCAAGTAATCTTCTCAACTATTTTTTCTATTAATTTATAAGAACGTATTAGCAACTTTTTTTTAGATACTATTATCTGAAATGGGCAGAACAAGCGCACTGTACCTGACCGCGGAGCGGCAGTAAAATAGCACTTTATTGTACTGCGACAAGCGGCACGTAAAGTGACAGCAAGGGAGAAAAAGTAAGTGAGAAGTGAAAGAAAAGAGCGAGAAGAATTAATTTTAAACCTAAGTTTAATTACGAAGTGGCTTTTGGACTTCTGCCGTCACCCCACGCGCCTGCGTATGTGGTACAATCCAGCGCCGTTTTCCAGAAAAAGAGGTCTTATTCCGCCTATTTCAGATCAAGTATCGTATGCACCACGGCAGTAAAGTTGTCTTATTACTGCCTAGGTACATAATCTACTATTATGATCTCGGAGTTTCGTATTTTTCTCCTTAATACGATAGTATAAAATACGAATTTGAAGTGAATTTCTGATGACCCGCTAGATATCTTTAATCAAGGAAAAATGATTACCTGCAAAATTCCAGGAAGAGGAGCTGGCATTAATGTGGCTTCGTCCTTGTCCTCTTCAAGTTGACTATCCATTGTAGAACTAGCCATGGCAGCGACACTCGCAGTGGGTTTCATTGACTTGATTTTCGCGTGTCCTTGTTTTATGCAGACACCGGAATTTGGGGTGGTATATTCGTCGCTGCTAATGGAATGCATACTGTCCGAGGTGGTATTAGTGACGCTTAAAAGACTCGTTGTATTGGTCATGGCTGTGGAGACACTCAGGAGAGAACCACCGTACATCATAGGCTTTATGCTCATCAGAGGACTAGTGGTCGCCGAAACGGAAGTGACGGTAGCGGATCGATTCCTTGGACTGTGTTTGTACTTTGCTAATAGGAGGGTATCTTCTGACTTGGACGGTGGAAGTCTCACATTCTGCAGAGGATTCAAGTGGTGGTTTCCTGTACTATTGCTGTTGGTCAAGTTGCTTGTGCTGCTCACTGGGAGTGTGGATTTAGCTGCTTCTGACCCAGATGATATATTGGAGGTATTGCTTCCTTTTCGAATGTATTGGCTGCTAGGTAATTGCTGTTCGCTTTTACTGAACTCGGTAGTCAGTAGATTAGAAGAGGAGTTTGTTATGTTGGGACCGGGCCAACTGCCTCTTCCTGGACTGGATTTTACGAGCTTTGGATCTCTTGGAGGAAGCTGTAAGAGACTCCTTTTCAGACTGTTGCCACTGTTCTTGTTTCTGTCCAGACTCAAAAGGTGTTTTATGCATATTCCAGCAGACTGGGACTGTGTAACAGAAAAGATTACTTTCAAGTTAGTGTGAATGGTAAGATTTTTGTGTCATGTAGTCGATTCCTCCACGGTAAAAATTATAAACCGTCTCCCGAAGTGCACCTTTGGAATTACCACTCTGCTTTTTGAGTTGACCCTTGTTTTCATACGCACACGCGGTAAGCATCAGACATATTTAGTAATTAGATTGGAATGTTTCTAGACTCTTTTAAATTCTTTCGAATTTTGTAACTAATTAGTTGTTTGCCGATTGTGCATACTAAAACGAGGGGCCAACTCAAACAGCAGAGTGGTCGTTTCAGACACAAACGCCGAGAGAGGTTCTTTGAACATAGAGGTAACAAAGTAGCGTGCAAAAATATAGTTAGCACAAAAGATTACTAAGAATCTCTTTTTTTAATTCCTACTCACATTCGGCTGAGACGATCCTCTATCCCTCGCAAAAGTGATGACATCAATAAGCCATCTACCGCCTTTCCAGACAGTGTTCATTTGAATTTGAATATCCTGAAGTCTATTGAGTTTGCCTTTCGCGATGTTCAACTCAGTCGTACTGAAAGCCTCTCTGTGACTATGTTGCGCCTGAGCTGTATCCAATTCCAGAATGCAACTCAGTCTCGAATAGCGGTTTATGACGTCCTTTTGATAGGTATTAAGGTGTACCATCTCGAAAACTTGAATTGGTAACGATAAGAGATCTCCTCTTTGAAGCAGGATTTCTCTGGTACCAGGGACGGAACAAGCAGTTTCAGCTGGGGGAACTGCGATTAAGAATGACACTTCGTGGGTGAGATCGATCACTTCCGCATCGTAGAGCCTGTGACTGAGGGAATCTTCCGGACTGATTTCCATGTGATTGAACAAACGCTTCGCGGTTGCCGAGACCATATCGATAAACTGCTTTTGCTGTTCTGTTCCTTGACATTCATTTGAAGCGTTCTCCTTTTCTTCCGCATCTTGCAAGGTTGATGCATTTGACGCATGAATTCGGGTCATCGTTTTCAAGTATTCCCATTCTTCACTATAAGAATAAAATTGTTACAGTTCATTATAATTCTCACAGTTGTCAACAGAATCAGAAAAAAAATGGTTTCCAAGTTGTTGGTTGGATTGCGATACTGGGACAAACTGATTAAAAATAGAGAAAGAAAAAAACTGAAAAACTGTGAAGGATATTTTTGCTTAAAAATATATACAAAAACAAATTTTCCGAAGAACAGTTTTTTCTCAATTAAAATTTTTTTTGAACGAACAATGTTGATCTTTTCATTTTTTTTTTGCAAATTTAGCTTTGACGATAAATTCAATTTTTTAATGATAGTTTATTTGAATGGTTTTTGCTGCACAGTGTTACATTCTTTGGTCTTCCATATGGAATTATTTAATTTTGAGTCCTTAAAATCACTAATGGCTCAATTTCATCGAATGTAAAATATAGAACTTTTTCAATTTTAAGTTATTCTTGCCTAAAGAATTAAAAGTTTGTTTGTTTTGTTCTTAAAAGATGTTCAGAATTTTAAATTAGTGTTATAAAATTTCCCATCAAATTTGGAGAAAGCATTATTTATTTTCAGAAAGAACACAATTTAAAAAAGGAATTTTAGGCATCTTTAACTAAAGGGGGAAATTTAACCGCTTTTCATTTTTTTTTTAGATGAAATGAAAGGTTTTTTTATTGCCCGTCCCCAGTTATCGCGATGCCAATTTCCTTGCTTTTTCATTAAATTTGAATTAATGTTATTTCTATTTCTTATCATAAGATGCTAAAAACAAGTAAGTTTGATCATTAACTCATTATGTATGTATGATCATTAACTCATCATTAATTTAACATATTTTTTAACAATATATTTAAATTATAACCAATTTTCACGATTACTGGGTCCATCAAGATTACTGGAACATTCCCTTTATCATATTTTTAGGAAATTTTAAATTAATTAATCTCAATTAACCTGGAAAAATGAATAAATTCAATCGATAGAAATCAGGAATTTGAACTCACCCGTGAAATCGAAATCTCATATTGTATTCTATATTATAAAAAAATAAAACCTTAAATGTAAGATAGTTAAAGCCCGATATGTCAAAGGATTTTTTGTTGTTCTCGGGTTGGATTTAGGTGCGAACCTTTTTACACGGGGCTGTCCCGGTATGTATCGGCAGTCATGAACTCGATTTATGATGGAGTCAAGTGATCTGATGCGAGTAATATTCCTATATGCCTAACCGACTAAGCCAGCGAGGCTCTTTTATTATTATCTTTTATTTTTTTATATACATTATTATTCATTATTATTTAATATTACTATTGATTTGAGGATGATGGTAACTTAAAAGCTGATAGATATTTAGTACGAAGACCCCCATCCAAGAAAGTTCGAGCTATCCCAAAAGTATAAAAATCTTAATGATAAACTTACGCAGAGACATGAGGATTTTCTCGAATTTTGCAGTGAGGCAGGACGTTTGGTGATTTGACAGGTACAACCACTTGTATGAGATCCACGCTGCTTTGCATCTTGAGGTATCCGAGGTAAAGTCCCTTTGACAACTTGATGCTACTAACTTGATGATAAGTCATTTGCTCCTGGATACTAGCCATGAGAATTTCTGTCACATTGCTGTCTTCATGGGTGATAATCTTCTTCGTAACTTTGCTCAGAGGTAACCACCTACTGTTCAGGACGGAAACCAACTTTGGTGTTTTAACGTAGTTGACTGTCGAAAATACCAACGTGCCTTGAATGTCCCGAATTGGCTTGTAATACAGTTGTCCTAAGTCTTGTGTGCATAGGGCCGCCTGTAATGAATTTCAAGTAGCCTGTTGAATTGGGAATTCGTATTGCTGCACTTTGAAACACCTTAGGCAAGTTTATCAAGTTTATACAGAATAGAGATAACCCCGATCATACAAAGATTGTCAATTCTTGGAAAAGTAATAATATTTATTTTCAAACGTATAGGGGAGCGGCGGGTAATGTAGCTCGGCGATTAATGTGGCGCACCCTCACTCACAGAAATTGATTGATTTATAGCGAGAGGTATTTACTGTACTGTATTTTTTTATATGTACTGTTTTGTATAGTGAAAAAATTTGCTCAATAAAGCTAATCACTCAATTCTTATTATGAACTTTTTTTTTGGGTGTTATGTGCGTATTTTTAAAGTGACCAAAAAGTAGTGGAAAACTACAGTAGCATTTTTCCGGATTAAAAAAACATAATATATAACGTTCAAGTTTTACACAATGTATAAGTAATTATTTAAGCCCAACATTTACCCATAATTAATTTCATTGAACTCAGTAAACAACTTTGACTTCCCTTTTCGAAATTGCACTAAGAGCGCGCCACATTAGCCAACCAGGAAGGATAACTTGGCGCAGCCACACGTTTTGTGAAGCTTGATAATTAACTACTTGAATAAACGTAAATTCAATAATAGTCATATGCATAGGATAAATAAGATATTGATTTACGTGCTGTATATTATTTTATTACAGTTTTCAACATATTTAACTTTAAACGGAGCTTTTTATAACATGTGCGCCACGTTACCCGCCGCCCCCTATACTTAAAAATCTTCATAATCAAAATTAATAATAAAAAAAATAAACAGTTCAAACTTGTCGCGCCCTATAAAAATAACAACCTTACGGTACAGCGGCGGCCATTGGAGAGGTAAACATGTGTCAACTTTTTCTAGAGGGTCGCTAATAAGGGCAGAGTTGTGCACGTAATATACCTTAGGTAAATTACATGATATATTTTACGTAATTTACGTACGTATATTCCGTTCTCAGTTTTTTACAAAACGTAATATACATTTTCAAGATGGTGTCGACATTATCACATTTCGTTCCATAACTTTAAAATAGCGCCGGTAGCGGTATGCGATATCATTTTGCATGCACGAAATTTAAAGTGAATGAAAAAAAAATTTATTATTCTACAACTTCGACAATGAATAGAAGCGACAGACCGAGGAATCCATGTTGGGAAGAATTATCTTTCCTTTAAAAAAAATGGTAAAAATGTTTTGTTTTTTCAGAGATGCAACCTCGTATTATCGAATACGGCTAAAGAAAGGTTAAGAAACCACAGGTAAGTCGGTCTAGAAGTTGCGTATTATTTATTCAAACAAGATGCTCATTCCAAAAAATCGCTTCGCTACGGATCGATGATGAATATCAGGGATTGGAACGAAATTAAGGACATGTGATGCTTCGTCGTGTGGTCGATCGGGTACAGCTCCCCGGGCTTTTCTTCCACAAAAATGAAAATTTTTAAAAACTGAATTCGGAGATGCGATAGAATATCCTGACGGACGTCCCCGGACTCTTTTTTGAGGGATAATAACAAACAAAATTTATTGTACTAAACAAAAATTTGATGCATGTGCATTATTTTGAGGTTACGTCATTTTTCATCTCTGCCCTTCCGATAATTTAGAAATTATTTATGAAATAAACTTTTTTGATAGCCTGCAAACAAAGTTAGTTCCGGGAGATTAGTTACTATGTCTATTTGTAAGTCTAAAGTTTTCGGCCAAAAATATTGTGTAGTTTGGAAGTAACGTTCGGGTGAATTGTAACACACATAATCACGAAATATACACACACTTTGTTAGCCATTACAAAATTTTTTTGAAAAAAAAAAACACAAAAAAAGTGTACGGGGACGTCCGTTAGCAAGTTCGCTATAATTTCCCAAATTTTTCAGACAAAATATTTATTATTCTAGAAAAAAGCCGGAGGAACCTACCACTGGTAAAATCGGCAATTTTCTAAGTATCACACGGTTTCTTCTAAGTTTTATGTCGAAAGGAACAAAAAGGAACGTGACGAAAGTTTCGTTACGTTTCTTTTCTATATAAACTATAATTGCCACATAATTTTGACATTATTTCTTCGTAGCCTTGTTATATTTTGATACGTTTTTAGACTGAGCTTTGTTTTGAACCAAATTATTTTTAATTTATCAAAACTTTTGTTTTTTCATCACTTTTCAAGCTTGCCACTGCTATAAAGAATATCAAATTTAATCAAACAAGGCTTATATTGTTATAATATACGTAAATAAATTATAATGTTCTGGGTTAAGAAAGAAATGGGTTATAAAGTTATAAAACAATTTAATGAACAAGTCTAATTTTTTCGTAATTCGCAAATATTATTTGATGAAGTTAATATTTTTTTGCATAAAATTTGAAATGAATAAATCTACGATTAAGATCAGTAAAAATAGCTCCTCTTTTGCAACGCTTTAAACAATCTTTGTAAACAAGTACACAGCTTGACAATTTCTTAATTAAATTGTTTCATTCATTTTACAATTATTATAAACAAATTCCCATGTTTACAATTCTTTATTAAATAGACTCAATTGTCTACAAACAAAGGCACATTTCGATCTTTTTTCTGTTAGCAGTCTCATTTTTTTAAGGAATCAACTAAAAATATCTTGCCAAAGACTTTTTGTTATCGCCTTTTTACAATTGACAGCTAGTGTTAATTATCTGAATAATTCTTACACGAAGTAATGTAATGAGACTCCACTCCCGGAAAACTTGGAAGCGTGAATTCGAATTTAGTTAGTTTGCATCACTTGTGGCGCCACTTGCGACATTAGCATGAAACGAGGTCCCAAAAAGGATTGTAAATAAAAATTTTTAATAAAATTTTACTATTCTCGAATGAAAAAAAATTCAAGGTTGACTTTTCAAGACAGGTGAAAACTTCAAAATAGATGAAAAGGGGTGAATAGGTGACAACATGTAATGACTACTGAATATGCAAATTCCTTTTCATGACAGTTTTCACATGATAGGGCAGCTATATAGTCAAATCTCTGAATAAAATTTCTGTTCATTTCACGGTCTATTTCTGGGGATCAAAAGTTTCTCTGAAAAGTTAAAATATTTAAATTCAACCCCTGCTTCAAAATATAATCAGTTTTCTTTTATTCGTGTTAATTTTTAAACTCATACTCTTTATGCTGGCATTCAGTCTAATCAATATTCTCTGCAATTCATCGACTGATTTTTCTGTAACAACCTTATGATCTGCAAAAGCCAATTCACACACTTTCAGGACTTTCCAAAGTTTAATTCTATCCACCTTACCAAAGGCTTTTTCCAGTTCAACAAATGTACAGACCTTTTTTTTCTACTCTCAAGCTTTGTTCTATGATCTGCCTTAAGCTAATTATCTGATCCGCAATGATCTCCCTGGCATAAATTCACGTTGGAATTTTCAGATAATCCTATACTGTAAATCCGGGATTTTTCCATTTTTTCCCTTTAAGTTATTCATCCGCGAAGATTGAATAAACCTCGAAAGTGATGAATTACTACATGCAATTTGAAATATTTTAGCATTAAAAATGAAAAAAGGGCTAAAATTCTGAAGTCTGCTAATACATAGAGTTTATGAGGTAAGTTTTAATTAATAAAATCAAACACTGCGATTTTAATAAGGCTTCAATTTTTTCTGATTTTTCTGATTTTTAAATAAAATTCTGAAGCTTTCCAAGGATGTTTAAACTATTTGAAAAGAAAATAATTGAATTTATAATTTAAGAAGTGTTCACTTAAAATGTTTGTAATTTTTCAATCTTTGATGTTTCTAGCTTAAAATTTCTTAAAATGATACAATTTTGAAAATTTTAAAGTTCATTGATTGATTTTTTAACTTAGAGCATTGAAAATGATAACGTGGATTTATATTTTTTTATATTGAAAAATGTTAGTACCTTCAAATTTATACGCATAAATTATTGAGCATTTGAATACAAAATTTTCAATTTAAAAAAAATTTAAATTTAAATTTTAAAAGTTTAAAAGTTAACAGTTCCACTTTGAGTGCTTTCATTTAAAGCTCAGTTTTTATGACCTCAAGTGGAAATTTTTGTAGCTTTAGTGTTCCATTTTTTAAATTTCATTGATCGTGAAAAATATTTCGTAGATTAAAACGGCCACCCTGAAAGTTGAAGGGAAAAAGTGGAAAAAAATAAGGTAAAGGTTTTTGACAGTTCTGGGTCAAAACTGAGTAGATCCGGCCTATTGGCCTGGGATCGCTAGTAGATATAGGATCTACTTTGGAGACCCCTCGTCTAATCGAACAATAAATTGTTATAATACGTCAACATAAAAAAAATCGTTATTCAAATTTAAACTAAAGAATCTTTAATGTTGGCGGACAGACCATCGCATTTTGTTAAAGGTAATTAAAAAAATATTTAATTTGTATACATTCAACGAAAAAATATTTTAATTTCAAAGTTTTATTTAAATCCTAAATATTTCAGTTTTAAATTGGGGGAAAATTAAATTAATTATAACTGATGAAACAAATTGAGATTAAAACAAAAGCTTTTAATACTCGCATAAGCATGTACTAGTTTTGAATAGGGGCAAGTTTGTCAATAATAGGGGAAATACTGTGTAGTGTGCACCCTGAATTTTTCTTTAATTGGATCGAGACTTCGGCCAAACAAAATAGAATGAAACTGATATAAAACTAAACATTTATTTTCAGGCTATTGAGATGGTTAAAATATTTTTGACGGATGTTGTGCTTTGTTATTTAATGAATTTAAAGTTTTCGAGAATACAGACCTGCATCTGAGAAGCAGCTTGGAGTAATTTTATCCTAAAATGATTTGTAGAACTACTATGAGTCTTTTCCATATCCTGCCTGAGAGTCTTAACGTCATCCCAGGTGCAGGCGACCTTCATAAGCCAGTGAAAATCGTTGTAAATACAGCTAGGGTACGTTTCATCTACTTCAATGACTGGTAGAAAGTCTTCATTTGTTACCAGCACTTTGTCTTCGTGATAGAGAAGACAAGCAAGGAACACTCCTCGCCTCAGGTTTTTCTGGAATTTACTCGTGGCCGTGAATAATTGTTTTATTGTGGTTTTTTTCTTATGATTACGCCTCTGTACGGCTGGTGTCTCTTGTGTGTACTCAGGACGACGTATGTCTGCGAAGAGGTTATCTAATTGCTCCAATCGGCCAGCAAATCTTGGCACTTTTCCATCAATATCTCGCCAACCTTGAAAAGTTGAAAATAATTGTAACATTGAATATAAGGCATTATAACAATTGATAACCGAACATTATGTTTCAAAATTTTTACACATTGACAACCTTAAAATTTAAATTAATTCTTTGCTATTGTTTATAGTTTATAAAAGTCATTTTTTTACTCTATTGGGAATGGTGGTCTACCATTGCCCCACATGGTGCCGAAAAATGGAACCAGAAAGAATAGGTACAATTTTAAACATGTATTTTAATTTTTGCATAGAAGTGTTTTTACGAATTCTTTGTGAAATATGAAACAATGATTGAATACAAAAACAAATATTCATCAGAAATAAATATTTTTAGATACAATTTCCAACTTATACAGTGAAAAAAACAAATTTTTGTGAAATAGGTTTTTAAAAACAATACAATGATTTTATTATTTAATGTGAGTTTTAACGCATTGTAAGCTTAAATAAACTTTAATTAATGTATGTAACAAAATATTTTATCCATATTATACCAAGAATACGAATAATAGATGACTGAAATTTAAATACGAATTCTAACCTAACTTTTAGATCAGATTTTTAAATAGTAAATATTTCATGTATAAATTAATAAAAATTTACTTTGAGTTCATTTTTGCTTCAAAATAAGTCCATTTAAGCTTATAATCTTTTGACAATCACAATAAAGAGAACAATAATTGTTTGTTCGAGAAAAATATTTCTGTCAAAAAGTGTGGGTTTTTACTGTATAATATGTAAATTCAATTAAAAACCCTTTGTTTCTCATAAAGACTTATTTTTATTATCCCATAAATACTTTAAACTAAAAAAAAGAAATTGTTAAAACACTTTTATGCACAAATTAAAATGCATCTTTACAATCGTGCCTATTCTTTCTAGTTCGAATTTTTTTGCCCAGGTGGCATATCGCAGTTTAACCATTCTCAATAGGGGGAAATAAGTTTCTTTTCATAAAGATTCCGGATTTTTATGCTACATTAGAATCGATTACAAATATTTTCAAACTCAAAAAAAAATTTGGAGTGAAAAAATATTTTAAAAAATCAATTGTAATATTATGAAAGTGCCAATTAGATCAGGATTATTTAGTGTTTTCTCCCTCCAAAATAGATTATTTTTTATATTTTCACTTTCCTGAAATATTTAAAATAATGGCCACATACTTTTGCAATATTCGCGGAATTGTTTATTCTGCAGACTAGAAATTAAAATCTTTTTGATTTTTATCCAGTTTTCATTCTCATGTCTTGAAATATAAAAAGCACAAAGGGTTCAAAAATTTAAGTTTGGAAATTTGACAGTACTGAATTAGAGTATTGCAAATTGCGCAATTTCAAATCTGAAATGTGTCAATTATTTTTTTGAATCGAAGCATTAAAATCTTAATACTTCCTGATTAAAAGTGTTCAAAGTTGATAATTTTTTAAATTAAGTACTCATAAAGAAAGTTTAATTTCAAATAATTCGAAATTCAATAATCTTAGTTGTAAATTGAATATTTTAAATGAAGCTGGAAAATTTCGATTTGAGATCGATAATGTTTAAAAACTTTAATTTCCTGCGCTTAAACTTAACCCATAATTAAATGCTTGATTAAAATTTAGGATATCTAAATAGGAAAACAATCCAATGTAAAATCCCTTTTTAACGTCCAATAATCAAATTGATTGATTCAATCAAAATTGAACATAATCTGAGTTTCTGACAGATATAAATTACGAACTGTCTACGTTTATGGAATTTTCGTACGACTAAACCCCTTTCCATATCTTTCAGGGCTAATTTCACGGAAAAACTGCATAATACTAGTCAGTGCCTATAAATTAAAATTTTTTAATTCTTGACAATGAAATAATAACAAAATGAAAGGATTTAAAATTGAATATGACTAGATATATTAAAAATATTTATGATTGGAAAGTTTTAAATACTCAACTTAAAAATTCTGTAATTTGTAGCGAGCATATAAGGATTATCCCATATCAGATTTACAACTAAAAATCGATTGTAACGAATACATTTTCTTGCATTCTTTAGAGTAAAATAATCGACACGTATTTTTTTGTTTTTTAGTCGCTCTTCACGAATAGCAAAAATATTGAAAATTCAATCAAATCTTTATATGTGTATTGGGAAAAAAATTCGAGAACCATTAGAAAGTTGACGGGATTCGAACAAGAACTGACATAAATACCCATCAAATTCCAGATGTTTCCGTTTCTCTGTCTAATAATATGTATTCATATTGAAAAATAATAATTTTGAACTGAACTAGCAAAAATTAACCGGTTGTGGTAAGTTTTGGTTTTCAAAATTATTATTTAAATGTAGACAATACCATGAAAATATAGAACAATGGTTATTTTTCGTTTATTGTACAAATACTATGCTGAATGTCGTTTAATAATAAAGTCACTTATGCTCATATCTAATATAAATTCAAATTCCGTTGTATGCTTCTGCTTTGATTGGATAAAATGTTTCATATAGATCTTGAATTTTTCTTAGTTTCATTATGAACATAAATGTCACATTTTTCTTACTCTTGAAAGCTAAAAATAGAATTTTGATATAAAAATAAACAAAATGTTGGACAATGAACAGAGTTTTTTTCTAAAGTTATTCTAGCTTATTAAAAGAAACGTTGTTTACGCGTTTCACTATTAGATGTAAACAAAACTGTTACACAGTACTTCTAATTATCAACAAAATAAATAAAATCTAACTTTATAGTAATTTGAATAATTTTTATTTACACCAAATTTAAATGAAGTCTTGTTTTATGTTATTTAAACTTAGAATACATGTATTATTGAATTTCAGAAAGAAAATAAATAAGTGAATTATTCTTATTTTAAATAGACAATTTTTTTCAAATTGTAAGAGCTTTTAACTTAATTTTTCAAATTAAAAATGTTTCATTTCAAACATGTATGTAATTTTATAATTTCTCAATTTAATATTTATCCAAATTTTTGAATCAAAAGTACATTCTCGTCAGAATTTATGTTATAAAAAATGTCTCTATTCAAATTCAGAAAATATAACCCACCAAAAATTTCCCCTTCAATCCCAATAAAACTGTAAAAACAACAGAAAATCCTTCTTCCAAACATTAAAAAACTACAAACAACTTAAAAACGAAAATTTCCATTCTTCTCTTCGATAAAGAATTCAAAATTTAGCTATTCCAAAAAGTGTGCAAAGTCATATCATTTTCAAATTGAATGATTATAAACTTGGATTGAAATCAATCACTTTTTAAATTAGAAATTTTATATGAATGTAGAAGCCGGAACGACTACTGCAGTACGTTTACGTTCTCTCGTTCGGGACAGCAGCGTTCCTAAATATAGGAGAGCAACGTTGCACCACATTTTAAGGCCGCCGCTTCACGGAAAATGGCGCTGCTGTCGCGTTAAAACCGTGGTTGTGGTGCCCTACTACACCAAACGCAAAAGCTGTCCTAAATTTCTTTCCGTGTAGTTGCGTGACAAAATGCATATTCACAGTCCCGCAAGAAAATCAATAGTATGCGTAAAAAATTGATGAATTTCAAAGAAGGAACTTGATTATTTTAAATATATTAAATATTTCAGTGATTTTTTTTCTTTTTTTTTAGTACAATTAATTTTCTCTGTTTGCAATTTTAATATAAGGGGTTAGTATTGTTTCTAAATATTTTTAAGAGTTTAATTGATATTTAATATTTTGTAAATAAGCATACATATCAATTAGATAAGACGAAACAGCTTGTACTAGAATATTCGAAGATAATTGGTGCACTTATCTATTTGGGTACTGACGTGAGATAATCTTATAAGTTAGGCTAAAAAGTTGACTCTACTTACTGCTTGGAGTTACGCAAGCTGGAGTTGAAGGTCTATATCTGCTATAGCCTTTCAAATTTCCGGCAGCTGCCCTAAAATAATATCTCTGACCTTGTACAAGGCCATCGATTCTACATTCTCTCTGCTTCATGTCAAGGACCTCTTTTTCGCCGCAGATAATCGAGAAATCGTCTTGCACGCTCCACTGAACTTTGAACTTTGTGCAAATTGGTGAATCATGCGAATCAGATTCTTGAAATTTGGCTGTGACGGATGTCGTACCGGTAACATCCGCTGTTACCAAATACGGCATATCCGGAGGTCCTGAAAATAAAGAAAAATAAAATAGTAAATTTTTCAAATTAGGAACTTCTTACTTCTTCAAAATAATTGAAAGAGCACCCATACACTTTTTCGATAGGATGAATTTATGGATTTGACTATTTTAAAAGCAATAATTTAACTCTCAGGCCAATCAAATATTTTTGATGTGATTAAGGATTCTTTTAATAACATAAAGCTATGAATTTCACTATAATCATTAAAATCTCTGATTAAATTGTTTGAGCTGACTGATAAATGTAAACAAAGAGAGATATAATATTTTTAAATAGAGAAGGGCTTAGATCATAAAAGATAAATCAAAGAAAATCTCAAAAAGAATTAAACAGAAAAAGATTCTATTTGAAGAAATATTCATAAGTAATTTTTAGATTTTTTTAAAAATAATACACTGATATTTCCGTATCAGAAAACTAAAAGATATGCATATTATGCTTATAGATCGGTGCAAACTAGCAAAAATATAATGAAATTCGTTGCAAATTGAACGATTTTGAAGTTAATTTTAATAAAAATGATGAAGGTCTTTTTTCAATATAACCTGATGCAAAAGCATAAAAAGGGTTTAATACAAATTTTCAGAAGATTCTCCTTCCTATAACATGCAAAAACAAATTTCTTCTAAATATTCTTGAAACAATTAAAAAATGAAATTATTTTCAATTTTATAATGCATTTTATAATGTAATAAATGTAACCCTAAGTTTGTTTCCTCATAAATCTGCATTTTACGACTATGTGAATAATGCGACCCATAAAAAGGTCTGGGTATATTCTCACTCATTTTAGAGTTGTAGGTTGTAATCTGGGTGCTCGTTATGAAAGCAAAGTGAAACATGAGACAGTAGAATTTAATTAATGAATAAGAAAACGTCGGTATTTTTCGATTTTTTTTTAACGCGTGTTTAATTGGAGAACGGCTACTGAAGTTTATACAAAGTTATTAAATTGCTGTTCGTGAAATGTAAGAAATTCAAGATCGAATCCCCTTCAAATTAGGCAGCTAGTTTAAAAAAAATAGTAGTAACTGATTTTCTGTAACCACGTTTTGCCTTCGGCAATTTTTTGTTGGATTTTCTAACATATATTTACGTGGAAGATATCCTATCAGTTTTATGAGGCCTAAACCATTTGTGTGTCCGTGAATTATTTTTTTTTTTCGAATAACAATACTTTCGATTTTTTCTCCCATGTGGGTGCGTGAATCACTAAAAAACAAAAGTTAAACAGATTTGGTTGTTAACGGCTGTATATCAATTTAGTCTAGCGCTTACTGTAATATATATTATATGTAACAAAAAAAAGGTTACTTTGTTGATTATTGTAACAGTGTTACTTCTAATACATGAATTACATGAGGTGTTTTTGTCAAATGTTTTAACCCCCTTTCCCTCCATTCAAGATACCGTGATATTTTCTCTCCCCCTCCCCCTTCCGCACAACTCTTACTAAGATTTTATAAACTTAGAGAACGAACATTAACATAATAATAACTTTCTTTTATAAAAAACTTATCTAGATATATAGTGTTTGCTGAAAATTTAACAATTTTATTAAAAAGTCGTCCTTTTTGGTTAAAAATTCAACTTTGCTGTTAAAAATTCCTAATTTTTACTTGAAAATTATACAATTCGATTGAAATTTATTTCTTTTCTTTAATAAAAAATTTCCTTTTGATTGAAATTTAACTATTTTGTTCAGCACTCGTCGTTTTGCTTTGAAAATTCATCTCGTTTTATAGAAACTGAACATTTCTTTTTTAATGCAACTGTTAGGTTAAAAATTAATCTATTTCGATTTAAAATTGAATTTTTTGTATAAAATTTACATTTTGGGCTTGAAGATTCAAGTTTTCTTGTAGAATATTCTTATTTTCAAGCTTTACAATTTAAGAATCTAGTAGAAAGTTTAATTATTTAATAGAAAGTTGAATTAACTTGTTAAAAATTCATTGTTTTTTAATCGAAATTCAATTTTTTAACTGGAAATTGAAGCATTCCATTTTCGTTTAAAAACTACCGGTTTTAGTGTAAACTTCAACTATTTGCTTGAAAATTCATGTATTTTGTTTCAAAATCGTCTTGTTGGTAGAAAAATAATTGTCTTGGTTTAAATTTAACTATTTGTTTGTAAGTTGACGTATTTTATTAAAAATTCGTCTTCTTTGGTAAGGTACCCGGCCTTATTATGAGACATATTTTGATGAAAGGCTAGATATATTTGGTTTTTTAAAATACACATTAGTTCAAATATTTAAAATCCTTCCATTACTCGAAATTTTGATCCTTTCTAAAATAATAGCCGTAGTGATTTCATACGAATAATATTTTTAACAAATTTTTTAAGGTAGAATGGGAATAATAATATTACGAAACGGGCAAATAAAATCGAAAACTAATCAACTTTTCCACATTTTTTGTTTTAATGATCTTTTTATGAACAATAAATAAATACTGTATGTCTGCAAACTAAAATCAAATTATAGTAATATACATTTTAGTTATTAATTCTCTAATATGAAAAAAAAACATCAAA
>NC_046660.1:94947945-94956352 GCF_010883055.1 Belonocnema kinseyi | reverse complement strand
AAATTTCAATAAAAAAAAAAAACGTAATTTATGCACGGCCTGTATAGGGAGAGATATAAAAAAGAGTGACAGCCCTATTTTGGAAACCTTCTTAAAGATACAAGCTCTAAACTTACATTTTTAATGGCTTGTGCTTTATTTTAAGAACAATTGTTTTAACAAATTGAACAAAATATTGGTGTAAAATTCAAAAACTATTTTTTCGAGAACGTTGGATATCTGAATTAGCTCAGAAAATGATGAAGTTTCTTAAAAAGGAGTTTTCAAAATAAAAGTACTCGTAACTGCATAATACTACATTTAGTTTGTTTTCCACGCATAAAAAATAATATATTTCATGGATAAACGAATCTGCAAATTGAAAAGTGTAAAATTTGAACAGGAACTGATCTGAATAAATGTTTATTTATTTGAATTCCAAGTGAGAAAGTGAACTTTTCATTGAGATAATGTTTTCACTTGTAAATTGAAATTGGAAACGGGCACTCACTTGCTTGATCAAATCCCAGCAACATCTTCCTTAAAGCACGTGCCCTCCTCTCCCAAAGAGCTAGTTGTTTGTCTTCTGTATTTCCCGAGCATCCTGTCAAATTGTTGTGTTGTGCGGAGAAACTGGACCTATGACTCACGGGTTCTAAAAGGTTAGTGCCACCACTTCCAGAAGTACTACCACCAAGTTCTTGAACTCTGTGTTCAGCTTCCGACAGCAGGGATGCCAAATGACTACCCAAAGACTCCGGCGATTTGACTAAAAAATATAAATCCTTAAACTAACAAACTGTTTAACTGAAAAAAATTGAAAACAATTAACAAGCAAATTGAACACTTATTCTTGATTTGTAAAACTTTAATCCCTCTCTTCCCTGTGTTCAATAATAATGTATAACACTTTTACATTGTTTTTAATTTTTGTCCTCAATCGAAAATGATAAATCATCAAATAAAAAGTAAAAGATATTTCTAACCTTTAATTTGCAGTTAAAAAATGAGTGTCCTGTAATAATCAATTTGTTCGGTTTTAAAAACGCAATTTATTATGAAAAGAGCCATGATGAAGTGACAATCTATACATCGGTTTGATTATCTACGGTTAAACTTTCAAATAGTCGTTAATCTTATTATATTTCATCAGATATACACTTTGATCGGAATATTTCCCAGCAAGTAAATTTTAAAACAGTGCATCGTTAACCCATTTATGTCCAGTGGGTCGTTAATGGCAGAGTTTTGTTTATGGTGTATACAAGCCTTCGACTGGTAATTTAGAATTATTTGAATTATTTATTTAGTAATATTTTTATTCTTTCAATGATTGATATATTAAATCATTTGATTCAAAAAAATTTAAATTTAATCAATAAAACAGACCAAAATCAGGGCATTGGTTAATATTTTTGTGCATTGAAAATTCACTGATTTCTCTTCTGAAGTAGAAAGCCATTTTTTAAAAAAGCAACCATTTATGAAAGTTTTATTTTAACTTTAATAAATAATAAATCAATAAAAAGTTAACATAACATTTAAAAAAAATTAGGGTTATATTGGGTTGAAAATTGATCGGCTTTGAACTGATCTTTCATTTACAGAAACATACTATTCTTTTACCATTGTAACACTTAAGAAACAAAAATCCCTTAAAAAATAAACATAAAAAATGTTTGTTATATGTGAAATAATATACTTTTTTTAAAATCCATTTAGAAAGCGACTTTCTTTGGAAATTTCTTCATTTCCACTTTTATGAAATTCATGTTACATATAGCGCGAACTTTAATCTCTTTGTCTTTTTAAATACTGCGATATAGGTATAGACATGAGATTAAGAAGTTTTTTTTTATACAACCCTATTTTTATGAGGCAAAATTCTGTCTGTAGGAAATAAGAAATATACATTTTTACATAAAAATAAAGTTACGAGGAAAAAATGACAGAACAAACTTTTTAGAATGGAAGAAACTACACGATGAATGATTTTTTCCTTAAATTCTTTTAAAAAGGGGTTCATGATTTTAGTTCAATTAAACTTTAAGGATAAAACTTGGGGGAGGAGGGTGTCTTGCACCATACTTCAGTGTCCAAAAAGAATGTACAAGTGAGGAATAAAATTTATAAAATATTGTGTAATTTTATAAAATGGAAAAATGAAAATAACTCAAAGCAATTATTTTTACCCTGTCATACAACGGAAAAAGGATACGTGACATTATAAAATACCTATAACGAATAACCTAACATTTTATTCGAAATCAATCAATTACAAAATTAAAATAAAAGTTAATAACTATCACTTGAATTAACAGAATATGCAGAATATATAGAATATAATAGGATTAGTAGAATATACGATGTATGTCAAGTGGTACCGATTGGGCTGTTTTTTGAAATTAAAACAAATTCAGCCGGATATTTCCATTTCCCTGTAATTTGAAGTTGGAGGAAAAGCATTTCCAAATTTTGTTTTACACATGAACAAGTTTCCTACGCATTCTCGAGAATAAGTAGGTACGTCAGATTGACTAGGCTATATGCATGGTTTACTTCCTTCCCCATGTCGCAGAGCACAGTCGAATGGTTATGCAGGAGACGGTTGACATTTACGGCTATTAATTCGACTCCATTTTGCATAAAAACCGATAAACCGTAATGTTTCCTGCATGTTAGGATATGCAATAAAATAAAATCTTGCTGCTATATTAGAATATACTGCTAATCAATGTTTGTCAACCTTGATTTGTTTTTAAATTCCGCAGATATAATTTTTGATTTTACCTCTGGTATTTTATAGATATATTCACAACTTTTTGTGAATTTAATATGTCATTACGCATAAAAAGATTCTATAATCAAATGCATTTTACCTATAAAAAAATCGTATAAAATTCCCTGTACGTAAATTAGTTAAATTTCAACCGTAAGCATCACGTGAAGTAATGCAATTTCTCTTTTCGTGTAATATATTTTTATGGATATTATTTTATGCGGAATTTAAAAACAAATCAAGATTGTCAAAAATTGATTAGCGTTATATTCTAATATATGTATGTACGCATCTATGTATGTACATAACAGTTAATCGTTATCTACATTTCAATGCAGTATTAAAATTCTTCTGTAAACAGATGTCAAATTAATAGGTATTTATAAAATGGGGAAATATAATCAATAAATTAACCTCACAAAGCTGCTTCGACACTATCATGAAATTTGGAGGTGAAATTGGAAATGAACAATAAATATACGATCTCCTGCTAACGATTCAGAACATCGCTGAAACTATTATAATAGTCACCTAAATAAGTGAAGGGCTCCCAATAATAATTTTACCCTTGTTGTGGATGTCCCGAACAGATTCGAAAGTTTTGCTTTCATTGTTCAAGGGAATGCGAGATTCTAGTTGCGTTACAATTAATTACGGACATTACGGTATAGCGTGCGATACATGCACATGTTTCCATGTCTCGTTATAAATAAATATTTGACGATAATGGGCAGCGGGAGTATTTCAATTAGTCTATAAATTCGACAAATAGGTTCACATTTAATGTATGCAACAATCGCATTAGTCGTAATTGCTGTGATAGTGAAAATTTATAATGATAATAATACCTTTGACATATTGGACTGTAACTCGAGTGGCTACTCATTTCGAAATCTGGAAATCTTAAAACTGTGAATGCGGCAATCTGTATTGAATTCTTATAGAAACTTTTAAGATTGTGTCGAAATTGACGGGGGTTCCGAGATTTCCGACTCTGCTCGAGATCAGAACTCACGTGGGATTCTACAGAATCAGCTAAATTAGACGGCTTATCCAAAGATTTCCAAGATTGCTCACGAATTCTAGATTTCTGAGAGATTTCCTAGAGTTCCTCAAAGTCACTCGCTGATACCGGCTCAGTCAGAGTTTCTTTTATGCTACTGGCAGCTCAGGCGGTTAGGCACATGGACTTTCTGTTAGAGGTCCGGGGTTCGACCCCTGAGTCGGTACCTTTGGTATTTCGTGTGCGCACTTTAACATGGATTTTGCACAGTAATAAAAGATGATGAATTTTAAATGTAGATGAATTTCATTTTTGCATTAAATTAAGTATGTCACTTAATTCCAACCAGAAATGGAACTTAAATTCAGTGTCTCATATCTGATATATGAGTAATATGATGATTAACTGACAGGTATGTCGAGTTTGGGATGATTTTTATTCGCGTGCTCTGAAATTCAATTTGTGCTGGTACAAAGGTGTGCGCGAAATTCGATCTGGCAATGCGCAAACACTTGGACGGATTTCAGCGATTTTAGAAGAGGAGCCAAGAGAGCAGCTGATAGTATACAATATGGCGTCGATAGCTCTGGATAGTATCGATCAACAATGAGCTCATGGTAGTTGTTTCGTCAACGTTTCCTATTTTGATATATGTACTCAGATCTATAACGGATTTTGATTATAAATCGAATAAACGTGTACATGTTACTAAAATTATTCAATTTTTAATTATATATTAATTTCATGTTCCTAATAACTGAACGATAGCGCATAAATATTATGAATTTCAACAATCATCTGACTTAAATTAACCTATAAGTTTCATTTCAAACGCACGCGTTGACGGTACGTCAACAATCTTTCTGTCTTAAATTAACCTATAAAGTACATTTTACGTACATAAAGCAGTTGACTTTCAACCGAGCACGTTACTTAAAGTCATGTTATCATCATCAATTGACTTTCAACTGGCGAATGATCCTTTTGGTTACATCTGAAAGTCAACCGCCTTTTCCTACTGAAATTCAGATTCTTGTATTAATGTATGGTGGTACGGATTCCGTCTGTGTTGCAGGTCCCCACACCACGCACTTGGCTGTAACCCAGGGTTAAAAAAAAGAAACCATGCTGCCCGTGCCGAATATGCCATACTAATCATACTACTTTTATCAGATTGTTTGACTTCATTACAAAAATGCTTCCGTGACTGATGATACATACCAGGACAATACCGTATAAAAAGTTTCACCGAAAAATTCCAATTGAAAACCAAAAAAATGCTTAAGACTTATTGGGGTGAAAAACTTAAATGTAGTTTATATAGAGTGGAATAAGACAATGATATTTTTAATTTGCTTTATGAACTTTTCTGTCTGAACCAAATTAAAAATATCAGTGTTTTGTCCACTATATATAAATTATATATAACTTTTTCACCTGGGACAGTAAAGGTACAGTTGCTATTGACGCCAGCGGGCATGACGCAAGCTAGAAAACATCAAAGAGACTTGCAAGTAACATTCACTGGCTACAAGCAAGCGCTCCCTTCGGTATTACACATCTATTTGCTTAAAGTTTTAAAAGTTGACAAGATCTTCCCACGTATCATCGACTTCTTAAGTCTTGCGATGCTGGTTTGGGGAACAAGAAAGAAGTATTCTGATCATAGGAAATTAAGGTTGACTACATTAATGAGCATTACGGTGGGTACCTACAATTATCTGTATTTGCCTTAAATTTTGACAATTTCGAGCGAAATTAGGAAAAAATTTTATCCGTACATTGCACTTTCATTATATGTAACAACTGAGTCGAGTAATTCTATATTATTCATTCAATTGAGAATATTTGACAAGATTTAAAGAAATGAAAGGAGGTTGAGTTTTCACGCCCATTGCTATACTGACCTGTATATTAAATTTAATACACATGTATATATAATTCACTACATCAATGCTTGTTACATTTCAGTAGCGGTAGTGCATATTTGCTTCAAACACATATATATTAAGCCTCATACAGATTTTTCTAACAGTGTAGTTTAACAGCAAGCGAGATGTTGCACCAAGCAACACTATCTGTGAAACGGATCTTGATTACACACCCTTGAACTTGTCCTGATATGAGGCCTGTAATACCACAAAAAGCTATCCACGGCGATCAACCTGAAAGGTTAGAAAAACACGAAGTGGGCAGAAAGTCATCCAATAAAGGAAAGGCAGTCTTCAAATAGAATACATGCACGAATATAATTATGTAGCGGACATTATACATCAATAATTTACCCTAAACCTAAGAATTTAACAGAAATTATGCCTTTCTATAGATACATTCCACGCAGAAAAAAAAGTTTCATTTTGAACTAAGAAACGGCATTAAAATGTACTGAAACGAAATTGACCCATAATTGATTCACATTGAGTAGGAGGACGAATATCCCGTGTAGAAATAGCCCGGTTTGACCCGACCAGAAGAAGGTTTCTGGCTAGAATCTGATCGGGTCAAACCGGGATACTATTTTGTTAATTGCCCGGCCGGGATCTGACCGAGTACCCACCGGGACCCAGTCGGGCCAAAAATGGTGCATAATAGAAGTATCATAACCTTAAAAACATCTTAAGAAATATCCACAAACGACTGCCGTAAATGGGTCGTTTGTAAATATCTGACAGGCGAAAGACCAATTTTTTGTGTTTTAGGTGTTTTTTTTTATCAATTATGAAAGAAAAATTAAACTTATTTTAATTATATGGTTTCCCACTTTCGGTTCTGCGGTTCCCAGACTTGCCGTGACTGCGAAATCTTTGACCAACTTCTTTTTTATTTTCAAACATAGTTTCCCAGTGAAATTATACTTATTTTTTTTTGTGATACGATTTTTGCTTATTTTTAATGTATTTATATATTATCTTGAATAAGCAAAAACGAAATAAGAAGAGAAATAACTTTTTCCGAACAAGGTTTTGAATTACGTTATAATGCTTGCACGTGATAACGATTCGGCGACTTCCGGAGTCTTTCATGCTATACCCTGTTCAACGAGAGAACGAAATCGGCCGCGCAGTTTTTTTCTTAAGGGAGGCGTCAACAAATTTTTTCTTTGGTGCACAGCCAATCGGTGTTGAAGGGAAACACAATTTTTTCAAATAGATTGAACCAAGTGCTCTCTGAAATTTTTTATAACCTTCGTTAGGGCCACCAGTAAACCCTTGCCTGCGGGGGTCCTACGCCTACATTTCTCTTTCTTCGGCAAGCTGCGTGCAGAGAACGAAATTACGTCTTTTCAGAATTTCGTTTTCTCATTGAACAGAGTATAAAAACGCAGTAAAACTTCGGTGGACGCCAGGTTATCCATTTAAAAATTTGTTAAATTTCACAAAATTGTATCAAATTTTCTGGAGCAAGCGGATTATTTATAAAGGTAAGTGAATTATTTTGTCATTAAGTAAGCATTATTAATATTCTTCAACGTTAATGTTAAATCAATTTTCTAAACCGGTTTCTAAACCCCTGAAACTTATTTTACCTCTTGTAAAAAAACCTATGCAAACTAAGTTACGCTTAAGGTAAATTTTGTATGCAATTTAACTTTAATATCTTACAATGCAATTTCTTACAGAAAGTTAAGAATCATAACCTATATTTTAGTACTTACATTGAATCAATGTTTGTCGTTAATATATTTATTATTATGAATGCAGTTCTTAAATTGAAATTTCAACATCTTTTTACAGGTGGAAATAAGTGCTGACAAAGATTCTTATCTCTACCAGTTGGTAGAATATGTTCGCTGTGATAAAAAGGTTCCAGTAAAATGCGATCGAGGAGCCCAGTCAAAAACCGGTCGGATTCCGACCGGGCTACCCTATTTGTATCCAGGATCCGTTCGGGTAACCCGGCCGGGTTTCGACCAGCGCAGCGTGACGAAACCAACCAGAATCCGACCGGGCAGCCTGACCAGATTCCGGGTACAAGCAGGGAACGAACATAACTGGAGTTCAAAATGAGTTTGTAAGCAAATGATTTGAAACAAAATGGAATCCCTTTTTGTTTCCTAGGCAGTGCACGTTTTTGAATGCGAAGACTACATGTGATACTGGGATGTTATTACCAGATGGATCATGATATTTGAGACAATCGAGCCAACATTATGATGGGTGAGAAAAAAGAAGGAGGTTCCTGCATCATCGACCATGCTTATCTACTCAACCGTAAGTTACAGGAAACCTATACAACCAAGAGCCATAATTACAGCGAGCTAAGGCGTAAAGTAAATACAATATGAATGCATGTGAAACATGCAAGATTCACTGGACATATTAAAAATCTAGGAGTCAATAGAGTACTGGCAGCAACTCAAAATGAGATTTTACTAAACACCTGCCGCAATGTAAGAAATTTCCTACACCATCGTGCAGGCGATTAAAACATTGTGGAGACAAAACTGAATTTGATCTCAACTTAAAATCTTAACGAGAGGCTTCAAGCATCGTTGTAAACTTTTGACATCTTTAATTAACCAGGTACTTGACATAGTCCGTGGCTGATGATTATAGGAAAAAACGAGTTCGCCCGAGCAAAAGTTGAAAAAGAACACATATAATAAGAAGACAAACAAAATATGGTGGGAAATGGGTCACCTAATT
>NC_046660.1:94945737-94947845 GCF_010883055.1 Belonocnema kinseyi | reverse complement strand
GTAGGGAAGCAGAGGAAATTTCTTACAAGTATAAATTCTATTGCATATAAAATTATATGAATGTTGCACGTGCATCTAGGTCCGCTGTTAGTTTTTTATGCTTTTATCGATCGGAAATATTTGCCCATGTTCCCTTGTTGAATATCGAGTATCTTTTTACGTAGGCGGTTGACATGTAGAACAAATGTCGTCTGTGGTTACTCTTTTTTTAACAGCCTAATTTAATATTACTTGTACGTTTTACTATTCACTCCGTCAATGAAAAATGAAAAAATTATAGGGTAATTAATGTATTCTCTGTAGCTGAACATATTTTTTGAGTTTATTGGAAATATCATTGAAAGCAACATCGATTTTACTATATTGTACGAATGTTATTTAACAAAATTCTGAATAAAATAGTCGGGAATAAGTTGGAATAAATAAGGTGTTTTTTCATGAAATACCAATATAGATTTACTGTTTTCTCAGAATGTTAATGTTTTGTTGGTCATCAACAGTGTGATTATTTATTGGACGATCAATAATATGAATGTCGTGCACGAACTTCAATTTAGTATACAACTTAAAGGACGGTTGATAGGATTTAATGTCTGCAGAAGTTTGCATGTAGCCACTTACACGAAAGCTATGTAGACTTCCTAGAGGCTAGTATACATATGTATATCCTAAGTAGTTTCATGTGTTTGTGGCATCAAGTATCTCTTCTATCTATCTTCGATGCACATAGCAGATTCTCGAAATGTTTAATTAATTGCACAATGCCGAAAATCTCATTCTATATTAATTATTAATTTTCAAAAAATGATGTCACTATTAGCATTTTATAACTTCGAATTGAAAGAGTTTGGAATCAAACCTTTTGAATGCTTTTGAATTGAAATCGTCCAGAATTAAATAATTTCAAATTCATAATTTAATTAAACGTTTGAAAATAGGCCAAGGTTTCAAATTGAAAAGATTTAAAGTTTTACGGGCTATGAATTAAATAATAGAAATTATAAGTGTTTGAACTTATTAAGTTTAAAATTCAAATCATTATTAGCTTATCAGGTGTCTTCGCTCACGAACCAATACTAATATTATATGTGAATAGAATTTGAAGTAAGTTGGAATATATTAAAAATCCTTTGGTTTAAAACTTATTATTGAAAAAATTGTTATTTTTAATTACAAACCCCTAAAATTGAAACATTTTATTATGAGGAACATTAAAAATGGCATAATTTCATAAAAAAAAAGTATATTAAATTAAACCATTTTGATTTTAAAAAGTTGCAGATAATTCAAGATAAGTGAGTTTTCAAAAGCCTTGAATTTCATAGTACGGTATGAGCACCAAACTTAGTTTTTATCCAAATATATTTATTCAATTTGATGACGTCCAGTAGTGAAAGTAATTTGACTATAATATTTTATTTCAATAATAACATTAACTATTATACTTTCACTGATTCATTGATTCAAGATGGACTAATAATTATTTAAATGATAATCAATTGATGCAAGGACTGACATTTGCTTTTAATTATTAATTTCTAGCTAATGTAGACTTAGAAAATAGATAAATAAGTAACTAAATATAAAAGTAAAGAAAGATCGAAGACTAAGAGCTGAAATCCATACATCACATGTTCAAATATAATTTATTTCAAATAAATCGATGAAATATAGGTTGCGAAGTCAGCTGTTTTCCTGACATAAAATATGAAAGAATTCAATTTCAAGTTTACAACTCGTTCTTTTATTACAATTAGAAATTATCGTTGTTTTGAACTAAAATGATCATTTCTTAAAGGAGTTGAGATTGGAAATCGGTAAAAAAAATGTTTGAAAATGAGCATATATTTTTAGAGCATTTCTTAAGTGAAATGATTTCCTATTAATACAGTCCGCCTTTTAGGGGAAAAGGAGTAATTTTCTTGAAAAGACAAAAAAAATACAGAAAAAATTAATTCTATTTTTTAAAAAGGAAAAAAATAAGGGAAAACGGAAAGATTTCAAAACGTGAAATACAGTTATCGACTTTTCACTAAATTTAAATAAAAACTGAAATCACGGTTAATACATATGCAATAATTTACTCCGGAAGTACATAATTACTCGAA
>NC_046660.1:94942985-94945637 GCF_010883055.1 Belonocnema kinseyi | reverse complement strand
GAAATATCTTACAAGTATAAGTTCTTTTGCATATAAAATTATATGAATGTTGCACGTGCATCTAGGTCCCTGTTATTTTTTTATGCTTTTATCGATCGGAAATATTTGCCCATTTTCCCTTGTTGAATATCGAGTTTCTTTTTACGTCGGCGGTTATTTATACAAGTAAGAAGATATCAACGTGAGGGAAATATATTATCGAGCGTGAAGCGGTAGAACAGACAGACACGCGCCCTAACTGCGCAAAATCACGAACTACGCGCAAAACAATTTGCGATGGTTAATTTTGTCTTATCTTGAAAATAAATAATACCTACGTACGCTTTTTTACGTCACACGAAATGCTGATTGAAATCATGTCTGATTCAGCAATTTTTTTTTCTGCGGAAAAATATCGATTTTGCAGAATTTTTGTAGTTGCGCAATGGAAATAAAGTTTTACAAACAAAATTGAATGTACCTTATTGCACTCCGTATGCATATTTAAGATTTTCTTTCAATTTCCATTCAATAGGTTCTATTGATCTTTGAATAAAAAGCTGAAAAGAACAATTTAGAATAAGCTTTCGAGATATAGGATTTATGTAACAAGATATTCGCTGATTTAAAACTTATACTCGTATCATACAAAGAAAAAATTAAATGACAAAAAACTTTGAGATCGGTACGATGGTAATTTAAAAGCGTAAGAAATTTATTTAACAAAATATACGTCGAAAAAATAAAATACTCACACTGATTCCCTTCTTGTGCACCAAATGTAACCAACATCTTTGCTAAAGCTCTGTTGTTACTCAAGACTGCAACGTCTAGTGGAGATAAACCGTCACTATTTACACTGAAAGTGAAGCAAAGAAAAAATGAAATTAAATCTATCTTTCCTTGCCTGATAAATTTTAATAAAAAATTTAATATTAAGATGGTTTTATAGTTACGCTCAACGTTACGAAATCTTTAACATGATTTATAGAATCGAAAAAATCGTAGGTTCCTTGGTAATTGTTCGTTTGTTTTAATATTCATTCATAATTGTTTATTTAAATGTAATTTGCAGACAAATTTTGAGAAAAAAGTCATAATTTACAATACAATTTAATTAACGATAGCCAACACCAAACATAGTTGTAGTAAGTGCGGTTCAAAACAACAGAACGCGCAGGGCTCCCGACAATGGGTCGGCCAACAATGCCGACCACTCTAGAGCTGAGGGAGCCAATGAAAGTGGATTCAATGCGATGGATCGGCGGAATCTCGGGACCCTTAGGTGGACGGAGCGACTAAATCATGACTTGCTAGAGTGCTACGATGCGAGTGTGGTCCCTGAACGGGGTTACATGGCACAGCTGCATGCTCTGAGGTACGAGAAACACCCGGAGCTATCGCACTTTTCGCAGCAACGTCTGCGAAACCATGCCGTACTACTCCAAAAAAGGGGAATGTAAGCGGAACGCCTACTCTATCACAGCTAGAACAAGTCGGCAACAGAGAAAGAGACGCGACACTAAGACCAAACGCGGGCAAGCATACAATAGAGGAAGAGCGATGATTTAAGACCCGGAGAAACATCAACACCAAGGTTTCTCTTAAGCCTAAAGATCTGGCTGAAATGGATGGCGAGCTTCGTGGACATTTTTCCGAAGAATTCGACCTCTGAGCTATCAATTATTGTGTGCATAATGCAGCGAGAGCTTTGACCTATGCGAACCGTAAAACAAAACTAACGGTTGATCATAAGACCAAAATACGAATGCATCAACTTGCCATAAAGATAGGCTGGGCAAGACAGTACGCGTCCGGCATTCAGTGTGTGATTGACTACATCACATCTGGTAGGAATTTTACCGCCAAGATTCGAAAGTTCGCGCGAACTCTGGACTCGTTATCACACACTTAACAAGTCAAAGCTGCTGACCATCAGGCAACATATTGTTGAGAGAATACGGATACTATGTGACGCTAAGAGAAGTCTAGAGCGGAGGGAGAGGTGGGTCAGAGAAAATCAAGAGTTTCTCTCTAACCCATCTCGACTCTTCCAAGACCCTCCGGTTACTGTCGACCACCCGAGCAAACCAGAGGAGATCGAAGTATTTTGGAGAAAAGTCTACGAAGTGCAGCACAGACTGGACGAAGGCTCAGAAAATATAAATAGTTTCAAGGAGCTGTGTGATGCCCTCATAACACCTGATCAAGAATGCCCATCCATCACTACCGAGGAGGTGAAAAAAGTATTAAGAGGAATGAAGAACTATTCCGCACCGGGACCAGATTGTATCAAAACCTTCTGGTGGAAGAAGTTTCCTTCAACCCATCAGCATTTGGCCCGTATTTTCACCTCATACTAGGCAGTCTGATAAGTACCTGAAAATTCTAAGAGATGGCATTAGTATTCACTAATGTGAACCATTTTCGTCGAGCTTGATCCATCAAATGACGCCTGTCAAGACTTCAGCCATATATGTTTACGCATTTACAAGTTACAGCACTGAGAAGCGACTAACCTCCGAGTTTTTTTTAATATGGAAAAATCTGAGTTTCGAGTTTTGATCAAACTCTTCGCAAAAAACGATATCCGAGACCAAGGCCAAGCTGGATAAGTATTACCCGGACTCTGCACCGTCGATTGGAACGATTCATAAGTGGTTTACCGAGTTT
>NC_046660.1:94939152-94942885 GCF_010883055.1 Belonocnema kinseyi | reverse complement strand
GCATGAAGAAGCTCTGCGCGCGATGGGTGCCGCGTTTGCTCACAGTGGACCAAAAACGAATTCGTGTGACAACTTCCCAACAGAATTTGGCATTATTTTCGCATAAGCCGACCGAGTTTTTGCGCCGATTTATAACCATGGATGAAACCTGGATCCACTACTACACTCCTGAGTTAACGCAACAGGCAAAACAGTGGGTTCCACCGGGCCAAAGTGCTCCGAAGCGTCCAAAAACGCAACAAAGGGTCGGAAAGCCTCCGTGTTTTGGGATGCACATGGCATAATATTCGTGGACTATCTTGAAAAAGGTAAAACCATAACCGGAGCATACTATGCATCATTATTGGACCGATTGAAAATCGAAATCGCCGAAAAACGACCGCATTTGAAGAAAAAAAAACCGCTTTATCATCACGACAATGCGCCTGTTCATTCGCGCTCAGTTGCACAAGCAAAATTGCATGAAATCGGCTTCGAATTGGTTCCTCAGCCACCGTATTCGCCAGACCTGGCCCCTAGCGACTATTACTTGTTCCCTAACCTGAAGAGATAACTCACCGGTAAGCGTTTTTACTCAAATGAGGAGCTCATAGCTGAAACTGAGGCGTATTTTGGAGACCTTCCGATCGAGTACTTTTCGGACGGTATCAAAAAGTTAGAAAATCGTTGGACTCGCTGTATCGACCTAAAAGGACAGTATGTTGAAAAATAAAACCGACTTTGGCCAAAAAAACGTCTCCGTGTTTCATTTTTCAGGGACTTATCAGACTGCCTAGTATTTAAAGTCGGAAGAGCCGATTCCGGACCTACATCCAAAGGCACAATGCGGCACTAAGAGTGCTACCATCTCTGTCACTCTTACGGCATTAACCTTAATATCACTCCTTTAAATGCTCCTAGGGAAATCGAGTCAATTGTCGAGAATGAGAAGTGCCGCGTATACTGGAACTTTATATTCTCGACTAATGTAGCTGTTGCACAATTGAGGCCTGACATGGTTCTTTTTGACTTCGAGAAGCGAACCATGTTCGTTATCGATTTTTCGGCACCAACTGCCAAAAACATCATAGACAAGGAGAATGAAAAGAAAGAAAGGTATAGAGACCTTATAAGGGAGTTGCAAGGATTGTACCCGGAATATTCTGTGAAACTAATCGTCCTTATCATCAGCGCTCTTGAAGGTGCCAAGCTTTCACTCGTTAATAGCCTGAAAAGCATTCCTGCGTGTCAACAATATGCTAAAACACTTGTGGGAAAAATGTAGAAGGCCGTAGTCATTTACGGGTGTCTACCTCGATACTTATCATTTCCATTGTACAATTATTATTATCATTATTATTATTACACCATGAAGCCATTTCCCTTTCGAGGTAGGCGTGACTCACTCGGTGGGGAAAGGAGTAATGTGAGGAAGGGATAGCAAATTTTTAGATTGATCCAGAATTATTATGTTATTTATGTAAATAACACGTTCGATCCGCAACACTGCTCCGACTCAGGTTGCTGATCAATCTCTCTAGCAATCACCCAAAGTGATGATCCTCACAAAGTCGTTACGTGAGGTTCCTCACTTGGATCCATTAGTGTCCAAGGTCTTTTGTTTCAGGCGTCATTCACTCTACTGACACTCTTTTTATAACTATTTGCCGTCATACTGTTCTGTCGTGGCATACTTCTCTAGCTTCTTTTACGCCCATGCATTTTTTCATCCAGGCTCTCGTGTTTCGGTGGCTTCTTATGGCTTTTGTAACTAGGGTCCTTGGGCACATTTATTTTAAATAATCGTGTGATTTCTTCTGTCCATATTAATAATCTTACGGAGCTAATATATACATTTTTATTGTACCATTCGAAAGTTTGGAGAATTATTATACACTCAAAGTTATACTTTTAAGGCCATATCATACTTACCCGACTACTGCTTTACCGATATTTTGGCCCCCCAAAAAAGTAACGTCCACTTGAATTGAGAGACTTAAGTGAAAACTAGGGGAGTGGAAAACAATGAAACGTTTGCATGGCCCTACGGCCTACATTTTTGGACTTACATTTTTTTCGTATTTCAAGAAATGTAGGACCATACACACGTTTCCTAGTGCTTTTTATTTAATTTTGCCAATGTTCCAGTCGATATCTCAATTCGTGTGTACGCGAGTTAATGCGAAAAATATTACGTGGCCTAAACTAATAAAAAAAACCGTTTTTTTCATTAAAATTTCCATAACTGGTCGATGAAGTGAATGGAATGTATGACACTGTTAGAAATGTTCGCAATTTTAATCTTTAAGTAAGGAGTTGCGGCCTCGCAGACCGAATCATGATTCTAAGGCCGAGGGATTATTAATGATAAAAGTTGACACAATTGATTACTTTCTTACGTATTCCAATATCCCTTCTTATATACGGGTACAATAATGTGGCTCAAAAGCGCTTTTTCTCTTTAGCGCGCAATGATCCCCCCAATTTCATTCCAAATCCGAAAACAGAAATTCCATAATTTTTATTTTTTTTTATTTTTCGATTTTAACAGGTGCCAGTTTTGAGTTGAAGTTTCCCATGTAAAATGCATGGGGAAAAATCACTTTTTTGAGTTTTTGGAATAATTTTTGAGGGTTTGAAAAAATGTCACGGGAAAGTATAAGGGCCTGCTGAAAATTATCCAACGAAAAATTTTATGCATCAGACATATGGGTGTCAAACCTCTAATACAACCTCACGAGTACCTGGAAACTACCCTTAAAACAAAAAACTGTCAATTCTTCATGAAATCGAAATTTTGAGCACTGTATTCTCGTATTTTTTTACTTCAAATTATTACTAATGGTCTAGTGACATTTATTATCATTGGTTAATTAATTATTAATTAATTTTAAACAAATGAAATTAGTTTAAATATTGTTTCTCGAAAATCTACCCCCCCCCTTGAAATTATTACTATTAGTCTAGTGGAATATTTAATAACCATGGTTTATCAATTTGTAATTGTTTGAATAAATGTAATTCGTTTAAATAACTTTTTTTTGAAAATTCGTTTTTTTCACTAAAGATTATCACTATTGGTCCAGTGGAATATTTATTAACATTAGTTCATTCATTTTCAATTATTTAAAGAAATGAACTTTGTTTGAATAATTTCGTTTCGAATTTTTTAAAAATAAAAATTGTTACTATGAGTCTAGTGGAATATTTATAATAATTTTTATTTTAAAAAAATATATACAAATAAAGTTAATCAAACAATGTTGATAAATATTACACTCTACAAATATTAATAATTTTTATTCAAAAAATATTTAAACAAGTTCCATTTGTTTAAACAATTGAAAATTAATAAACTAATGTTAATCAACATTCCATTAGACCAATACTATTAATTTTAAGTAAAATAAGACGAGCATACATTGTTCAAAAGATCGATTTCATGAAGAATTGACATTTTTTGTTTTAAGAGTAGTTTTCAGGTACTCGTGGGGGTGTGTTAGGGCTGCTAAACCTGTATGTCTGATAGATGAAATTCTTCGTTGGATAATTGTCTAGAGGCCCCCATACTTTCCCGTCACATTTTTTCAAAACCTACAAAATTATTCTAAAAACTCAAAAAAATGATTTTTCCCCATGCATTTTACATGGGATACTCTAAGTCAAAACCGGCACCTGTTAAAAGAAAAAAAGAAAAAATTAGGGAATTTATTTTTTCGGATTTGGAATGAAATTGGGGGGGGGGGGGGGGGGG
>NC_046660.1:94909417-94939141 GCF_010883055.1 Belonocnema kinseyi | reverse complement strand
CGTTGCCCTCTAGCATGCCAAAAAATTTTGCCATACATTTTTGGACTACCCTATACAATAGTATGTAAGACGAAAATATATAGAAAGCCGTAGAAACATAAGAGCTTACACGAGCAAATGTATGGACTGAAAGCATGAAAGTATAGCGACAAATATTTTATAAGAGGTGCGTTGTGGAACGAACATGTTCAAATAAGCAACACGGAAAAAATAGATTGGTCTAAAAATATCCCCCCCCCCCCCATCGCACCTCGTACACTGAATTCCTTGATTCCTGACAGTATAGCGAGGCTAGAACCGAGTGAGTCACGCCTACCCCGAAAGGGATTTACCTTAATGGCGTAATATTTCCTTTTAGATATATGCATATTATAAGGGAGCGTTCACATATGACGTAACGCTTCAGGCGGTAAGGGATCTCAAATCTCTAAAAAAAACGTAATGTCATACGTGAAGGCTCCCTAGGCGCGCCTAAGGATGTACACTACGTACAATCAATCTCAAAAGTTGCCTATCTATAAAATTATTTGTAAAATTGACAAAAAAAGATCTATTATTAATTTCCGTAAATCTTGATGGAGGCTTCTATAAGCACACTCCAGAAAAAAAAAATCCTGAAAAAAATAATCAAGGTAAATATTGCTTATTTAACACTAGTTATTTAAAGATTTAGTTTTTCCATCTCTTTAGGGTAAGGTTACAATTTTTATTTGATGCTAATGATCAAGGCCTCATTTTATTCTTCGAAGGATTCTCTACAATTCTATTTGGGTGGTGTTAATTAAATTTGAACTATGATTGTTTATAACAATAATAACTGTATGACTTCTGAATTAATTTTTTTAAATAAAATCAACCCAAATAGAAATTTAGAGAATCCTTTGGAGAATAAAACGAGATCTTGATCATTAGGATTAAAAAAATTATAACTTTTCCCTAAAGAGAAAGGAAAAACTAAACCTTGAAATAACTACTGTTAAATAAACAATTTTAACCTTAATTATTTTTTTCTGAAATCTGCTTAGAAGCCTCCATCAAGATTTACGGAAATTAATAATAGATCTTTTTTTTATCGATTTTCTAAATCATTTGAAAGATAGGCAACTTTTGATATTGTTTGTACGTTGTGTGCATCCTTAAACTTGCAAGCGCGATGAGTGGCGCGCCTAGCGCTTTGATATCAGTTGTTGAAAAAATAAGTAAAAGGAGAAAAATTTGATTATTTAGACCCTAATAAATGAGGCTTTTATTTTAGTCAGCTTTTCTAGGAGCATTTCCCAAACTAAAACTCTTGTCATGTATGTAGAAATGAGATAAAATAGTATTTCACACGAGTGAGGCATTGCCAGCTTCACGACCGAGTAACGAAATAGACATTTTTTTTTACACCTCTAGAATTCAAATAAAAATAAAATTTGCTTTTTTAAATTTCAGTTTTTTTACACGAGTGGTTAAAAAATAAGAAAAATACGAAAATTAAGGAAAAGCTGGCTGATTTATTGTTGATATTTTTAACGTATGGGAGAAGAAGAAATATGCCCGGAAACTTTTGTAAAAAAAATTGTTAATTCAAAGAAATGATTTGTTTTATTTGCGAATATTTTTATCAAATAAATAAAACTGTTGCAAAGTTTATATGTTTGTTCAGTATTATATATTTGGTTTAGACGAGCAAAATTTAGTGTGTTTCAATCACGAGAGCAAGAGTTAATAAATTACGTATAACAAATTTGTTCAAGTTCAATTTGTCCAATTTTTGTCATTTCGTGTAATTTTATGTAAATTTGAAAAGATATTTTGGAATTTGCTAATTCTCGGGCAATGCCAGGTAAGCTTTTGCTAGTAACTTTATAACTATTGGGAATACGCATTCAGAAAGTTACATTTACCTATCGTTTCAAAGCAAATAGGAAAAAATTATATTCCAATACTGCATAATTTCATAAAACATTTTTCATTTTAAATGTATATGAATAGTTCTTTTAATGTTCTTTTTAAAAAGATTTATGAAGAAAGGTAATATCTGTTTGTAAAATATGCACCAGACACTTGGTATGTTAATTAAAATTCAGAAACGTAGCAGCCCGTAGCAGAAGGAATAACTTTTAAACGAATTCAGATTCTATAAGCAATTACGAGTTATTCTTATTTTCTGATTAAATATTATGTCACCTTTCTTTCTTTCGCATTCACAAGTTTAATCCGGAATAAGGTTTCACGCTTATAAACAAGGAGGAAATGATATCCGTTGTCGATATATTTGATAAAAGTTTCGTTACATAAACTTTGACTTTTATAAGTATATAGGAAATACTCTACGGTGACTTGAAACATAGTTGCAACTTTTTATATCCCTGTGTAAACTTATTTAAAGGTGAGATTCGAGCTGGGAGAAACACATCGAGTCTTTTCACTGCTCAAGCAACTAAAACTTCTAGGCGTTGTTTTGAAAGAATCTTCGATTGCAATAAAGAAAAACTTGAAAAGAGATAGATGGAATGATTTTATAAAGCCTAGTAAGTATTTGGCCTCAACCTAAATGTGAATCGGCTTGAGATCAGGGAAGAAAATAGGTCAGTATCTTAATTTTGCTATTTCATTTAAAGCTGATCTTGTTTCTCGATTCAAGCAAACTAATTGCGGAAAATCCTATCGACTAATACACTTTTTTGAGTTTATCTCATTTATTGCAGAAGATAAGTTTTTTTTAAAATAAACTTCCATATTCAATAAAATTAAAGTCTGCTGACTACATTATTGAAATAAATTTATCTTATAAATTAAAACTATATAAAAGAAAAATAAAGAAGATTTATAAACTCATAAAAAGAATACTTTACAAATTTGTAAATTACCTGTTTACATCTACATCCGTCGACTCTAAAATGGTCCTGGCCTTATCCAAGTGACCGTGTTCAACAGCTGCAAACAAAGCTGTAAAGAAAATTGAGAAAAATATTTAAAACCTGTAAAGAAACTCTTAATTAATTCTCGTTACCATATAATCATTCAATATTATATTTTACTGATAAGTAATTTCTTAAGACGGTACATGGTGGAGATGAAAGTAAAATGATTTGTTGACAAAATCATAACAAAAATAAAATTAAAATAACTAAATGGGGGTTCCATGCCGAACTTACAATTATCTCACATTTAACCAGTTTCTGTTCAATTTACATAAATTTGAATCACACGATGAAAAAAACTCAGATATTTTGGTCGAAAAAAAGTCTGTAACACATATCAAATTTTGGAACTTTTCAAATCTCAAATATTTTATACACTATTTTTGAAATATACATTGGAAGTTGCACTTATAGTTTAGTGATCTTTCATTCAGTGAACAAAAAAAAAAAAAATCACGAAGAAATTACTTGAAACGATTTGGGGCGTGAGAGAGCAAGTTTTGATTAGATTTTCTTAAACTTATTGTTTCTTGACACTAATAGTTATAATCGAAATATTAGCAGTTAAAATTTTCTTCTTTTCTTAAATTTAAGAAAAAATGGGTGACATCAATATTTCGTTCTTGTCAATCCGGCATTGAATCCCCCCGGAGCAAAATAAACAAAAGCGAGAAAATATACCATGCAAGTGTATATTCAGGGAAGGTTGTGTTGTGAGAGGATTGATGTGAATCAAAGACAAGTTGTTAAAATGATGTTGTTGCTGCTGATTCTTCTTTTTTCCAAAGCCCTCCAGGAACTCCATCCCTTGTTGCGATTGCCGCTCTATGTAAACAAAAGGAGAAAAATAAAATTTTATAAAAAGAGGAAATATGTTCAAAATTGATCAAAATAGCAACTTGAATCATTGGGAAATGTAAATAAATAAATATGGAAAAACTTTGAAAATCTGAAAATTGTGTGTAATACTTGAAAAATTCTTTGCTAAACAGTAGAGGCTTAATTTTTCTTGGAACGCAAAATATAAAAAAAAATAATTTCTATATCCTCGTGGAAAAAACCGCCATTTTGCAGCTTCTGTTGTAAAAAAAATCTATTGTAAAGCTTTTAGAGTGCAAAAATCAATCTCATGAATTTTCATGAGACTTTAAATTATTTCCGCATTCTTAATCGTTCAAATTGATACCTTCGTATTTAAACTTTCCTTGTCTTGTACCAGTGTTATTAGGTACTTTATTCTACTGACATTTCATGGATCTCAACTTAGAGACTATAAATTACGTGTCCAGCTGCAAAAGTATCAAATGATTTTCGCCAATTCTAAATCTTGAAACTAGTGTTTGCATAATAATGTTCTATGTTACCGAATTTCAATTCAATTTTCTAGAAATCTATCGATTTAATAATTTAAGAAGCACAATCGACAAAACTTGAAACGTTTAGACAATATAAATTTCAGAAGTGAAAAATATCGATAAATACTGAATTGATTTGCAAGAAGGAAAGAAAAAAAATCAATTTTACTTGTGTCGAAACTTTTATATACTTGTTATGAAAATAAATAATTTTAGGTAAAATAATAAAAAAAAAAAATGATAAAAATATATTAAGAAACATTTTTAATGTACGTGTATTTTTTGAAACGATACGTTGAGTCACTCAGCAGTAATATTTTTTTTTAATTTAGTTCAAGAGGTAATTTAGGAATAAACCTTTTCATTCAAGGAAACACCAGGATGCATGTCAGGCGATATTAAAATGTTTCGCGCAATGTTCACAAGAGGGAAAAAGGCAAAGATATGGGTATTCTTTTTCGCAATTATGAAACGAAAGTAAAAACTGCCTGAAGCATTTGAAGGTGTTCATGGCATTACGTTTACTTCCGCTCTTGAATGAAAAGGATTATAAATCGCATTTCAGTTATTCGGAAGCGATGCATTATTCATAATGATTTGAGAAAAATGATTTTTCGTATTCTAAATTTCTTTAATGTGTACAATTTGAAATTGGATTAATAGAAATTTAAAACCGTTCTTTTTTCTGCTTTAAATTTTTAGGATACAAATGTTAAAAAATATATAATTTTGTTTAATGACTACTTACACTTAAAAAATATCTGAATTTTTTTTATAAAAGTATTCAAGTTTTATATTAAAAAAACCTTATTTTTTTACCAAAAGCAGTTTCAAGTTTATCAAATTTAAAATACTTGACGCCCCACAATGTGCGAAAGAGCACATTTCTGGACAATAATCGCTCGCCACTTCAATTTTCAACGTATTTTCAGGTATTTTATTGTTAATAACGATAAGGCTTTCAGGTATAACTACCAACTGCTATGAAATTATTCCAGCTAAAGCAAAATTTTATATTTAGTAACAAAATAAATATTTTTTTTCACTTAATTATTCAAGTTTGCCACTGTTTTTAAAATTTAGAAATTCCGTAAAACAGACCTTAAATCAGTATGCTAACTTTATAGAAATAATGTATAATTTGTTTGAGTAAGAAGAAAAACAATTTTTTATAATATTGAAAAGAAATTAATGAGCATGACAAATAAAAGATTTGATAATGCCTGAACGTGTTCAACTCTTTATAGAAAAAACTTCAAATGTGTTATTCAAAGAATTTTTATAATTGAATACTCTTTTTACCACTTTTCTTTAAATAGACCTAATTTTTAAGTAATAAACTAAAAAACGTAAGTTATTATATAGATGTTGTGAAGGTTGTCATGAGTTCTTCTTTATACCTAGGGTTAACACATTATCGATTCATTAACTACCACATCTTACCTTAAATAGAATATAGACAAAAATTGATTTTAAAATCTTTTGAATCACTGCCTTTAGACCTAGCTTTTTATATCAGATCATATTATAATGAAGAATAGTTACACCTCTTCACCTTTTCTACAACTGCTACCTTGAATAAATAAGCTTCTTCAAGAAACTGCGATAAAAGATGAGCATTTAATTATAAATTTTATTTTATGTTAATTTTGATTAAATAATTAACACTTTTTGGCACTTTGAAAAACATTACTTAAACGGGTCAATGGTCAGACATTCTCAGTTCATTCGAATTGGTAAGACATTATTAGTTGTTTCCTTAACAAATGACACTATCCATGGAAAAAATATCAAAATGTGCATTATTTTACGAAAATTATTTAAATAAATAAAAGTTAGTGTTGATCAAAAGTATGACAACAAGAGGTCCCTGGGAAGAAACTTTTAGTTGAATCGTAAAAACAATTGAGCCTATTCATGAAAGAATGGTAAGCATTGGCATTTGTTTATAAGAATTGTTTCAATGAAGAAAACAGTTTGTCAAATTTTAAAATATGACAGCTAGGAGTAATTTCAAAGACATTTCTTCTGCCCAGCAGAAAAACCTAGTAAATGACATTTTCCATAGAGTAGAGACTATTTTCCGATACATGTGCATGAGAAAATAACCTCTATGGAAAAAGTCACTTACTAGGTTTTTCCGTTATTGACTTTAATTTAAAAAAAAATTAGCATATTCATCCTGACACTGCCAAACTATGTATTTGATTTATACATATTTTAATAATTGCACAAGAGCAACTACTTCTAACTAATCGTAATAATACATTAATTTATTTATAACACAGTAAACATTTTTTTCTTACTCAAACACATTATAAATTATTTATGTATAGTTATTAAACTAACTTTAAACCTGTTCCATAGAATTTAAAAATATTTAAAACAGTGGAAAATTAAAAAGTTAAATGTAAAAATATCATTATTTACTAAATATAAAATTTTACTTTGGCTGGAATCAATTTGCTTAAAATTGAATTGTCGAGCGATTTGTGACAAAAAAGTGCTTCTTGGCCCACTATGCGCCCCTGCGACTGTGACAAATAACATTCAATTAGATATCTGGAAAAATAACTGCTTACGTAAAGGGGATACCACCCAACTGTTGAACATTAAAAAATAAGATTTAAATAAAGTATATTATTCAACCAGGAGAAGTGGTTCTTCTTACGAGTGCTGAAAAATACAAGTGTTGTAAAAAGTTCACTGCCTCTTGGTGCATACGATATTTTTTCTAACAGATGTATGACTTCAGACATTTTTTTAACACAAGCACAATATTAGGTTAATTCCGAAGAAATTCAAAGGATTTTTGATTCATTCAAAATAATTCAAGGTGTATTCAAAATGAATTTTACTATTTGTAAAATAAATTTCCCCTTCGCCGTAAGCAAAATGTGAGTTCATACTTGTACACTTTTCATTATTCACCTCTGACCTCGCACTTTTTACCCCTTCAGGAGGAACATTAAGCTCGTTCTCTCTCCGCCTGTCGCGACTGTGCTCTATGTAAAAGTACTGATTTATGATCGTTTTAAAGGCATGAAAATTGGTTGAAATCATGCATGTGTTACAAAAAATAATAATTTTCCTTACTCTATCCTACCTGCAAGACTCTTTACAAGAATTTGTATGCAGTAGAAATTAATTTATTTGGATATTGCGTAGCTCGTGAGAGTCGTGTTATATCACTCTCAGACTTAATGAACAGGCACCATGACACGTTCTTAATTAAAGTTCTCAACTGAGGGTTAAAACCTAGAAGAGGCTGATCTCCACTTTCTACAAGGAGACAAGGACCTACTTGATCCTGAAGTGGTTGTCACAAAAACGCGGTCATGGCTAAAGGACTCCAGCTCCTTAGACTCCTGTGAGAGCTTTTTCCGACCAGTCCTCTTAACCCGGAAGCTGCTTCGGCCACCGCTCCAGAAGTTGGCAATATTATCGACCGTTCTCGGCCTCACGAACTTGGACGAGTTTGCTGAAACTTTTTCGCAAAAAGGATCCTCAACTATACGTGAATGACATCGGGTATTGGTACCAGTCTCATCAAATTTATTCTTCGAGCTCCTCAAAACGACCCCACTGATCGAGAGCTTGTTCTCTGTTTGGTCTTCTTGGTTCATTCTCTGGTAATTATCGTACTTTGTTTCTCCAATCTTTCTCCAATCTGCCCTTACTCGACAACATCTTCTGAAGCTTTTATTATTCTTCGAGTTACGAGTCTCCATATTCAGATCGTTATTTACCGAAAGTGCCTTGTTATCTGCTGACAGAGGCTCCTTATCTTTTTCTGAATCTACAACAATCGTCAGAGCTTCCACTTCTTGTGAGTCGAACATTTTGATCTCAGAAGAATTTTCTTTACTGGCACTTTCTTTGATTGACTGTTCAAGAGCATCTCGGTCTCCAGGTTGCACTTCGTGAAAGAAGCTCGACACAGAAGAATCGATCGAGCTGTCTAAACAGAAAGTAGGATTCTCGTAGGAGCTGTATTCTCCAGTCGGGTGATTTGGGTATACCCTTTTTCCGGATAGTTTCTCCGGATCTTTAGGTTGAACTTCTAGAAGAAGCTCGTTACTACTCGATTTACTGCTCTCTTGACTCTTGTGCTTATCTGTAATTTTATCGCCATCCTGCGAGCATTTTCGGTGTCTGCCCATGATTCGATTCGCCAGAGAGAGCTTTTGCTTGAGATCCTTAGCTATTTTGCTGGATTCCGTAGACGCTCTTATCTTGGCATCGAGGGTTTCCGATTTTTCATCAGTCTTTTTACGGGCTCTGATTTTTTGAGGCATTTTTGCAGTCTTCTTCGATCCTTCCGAAGATTCTTCTTTTTTATGGAGAAATGGAAGACTCCACTGACTGGTTTTCGGCTCTGATCCTTTCGGATGCAGTGAAACTGGAGACGACATTTGGTTCAAGTTGAGGTTTGTGTGGTTTCGGATCTTGGACATAAGTCTACCAGAAGCTCGGAAGGATTTGGTTCTCTTAAAAGTAGATAATTTGCTGGTCGAATACCGCCGAGAGAGCAGCTCCATATTTGGACTTGCGCTAGATTCTTTTCGGAATTTCATTTGGAGTTTTTTCAATATATTGTGGTTTGGTGATTCTAGTTCTATATGTACTAATATAGATAAATATACATATATATATATATATATTTATTTAATAACTTTTAACAATGTTGTAATTCTTTGGCAGATTATAATCTTTCTTGGTCAAATCTTTGGATTTTTAGAGCTGAAAATTAAAGGAAATTCGGTGTTAGAGAGAATGATCGATTTTTTAAGAATCGCTCTTTTCTGAAAAGCGGGAAGCGTGACCTCATTTCTAAGTATTAAATAATTGAAAACCCAATTTTTACGCCAATTTGATTCATTAGAGTAAAATCAATATTCTAGCTTTGTTCTATTTCTTGAGGTCTTAGCACTCAAATTATAATAAATTACTAGCCCTGACTATTTTGAATACAGCCCTCAAATATGAATTATCTCTAATTTAATTGTCCTAATTATACAGAAAATACCTGGATAGAAATGCAAAATCAAATCGACTTAATCAAATTAATCAACGTTTCCTGTTGTATTTCCAGAAATACTTGATCCATTGTTCAGATAACAGACAAGACGAATTTAAATATTAGATCGACGGAATTTCCAACGATACTCATAAAATGGAGAGTATTTCATCTTTCTCAGTATACTGTGTAAGAAGTTGTATAACGTTGCTTTAAACGATTTTACAGTTCTTAATATTAATTTGATAATTATAGTAATAATAATAATAATAATAATAATAATAATAATAATAATAAAGGTTATTTAAGATTTGAGAAATTCGAGTGTAATTTGTAAAAGGAACAAGTAGACCATATTTTTCTCAATCTTTTCACTCGATGAATTTTAACGCCTTTCCTTACCTTTATCTGGGTTTAAGATAACCAGGGGGAAAAATTACGAAACTTTTAAAGCTTTCCCATAGGACCTAAGTTACTGTAAAAATCGCAATAGTTCAACTAGAAATTTTATAAATGCTTTTTCCAACTTGTCTTGGATTCTTGACATGTGAACCTCTTTTTTGACTAGCTTTTTTGTCTGAAAATCACACATATTAGTTTCTAATAATAACATTTGGGCAACCATTAGGAATAAATAATTTTGATTATTAAAAAAACTACCCCTCAATTTTGTTTCTTTTGATAACGAAGTGATTCCTACTTTTTTTCTTTTTTTATTACTTCAAAGACCCCACGTCAATTTACATAGGTTACCTTAAATTCTACAAAAAAAAAAAAAAGATAATTAATTTCCCGTATAAAAAAGAAAGTTTGCAATATTCCAGACTTTTAGGGGTTTTTTTGGTATGCATAGTAATATTCACACTTTAAAAAAATGATCATCATTTCTAACCCATAATGTTCAAAATGTAAAATTCGGCTAGAATCGCTTGTTTCGATTCGAAAAGAAAACAAGAATTTTATTTAAAAAGCATTGAATGATAAGAAAAGTAAAAAAATCTTCAATTCAAATTTGTGTAAAATATCAATCTCGAGAAAAAAAATATTTTAAATTGAAGTTGTGCCTAGAAAGGTTCAATTTTTCGGTTTGAAACATTTTTCTCTATGATTAACATTTTTTTTGTTAGAAAATTATGAATATTTATTATAATATTTTATTTATTTTATTATTTATAATATTTCTTGTATTTGTAAGCATATTGAATGAGTAGTGATCATCTTTACGATATTCTGAAAATTAGAAAGCTTTGAGACTGTATTTAGGAAATTGTTTTTTGTTTCAAACAAATTCATGTTATTCAAAAAAAAAAAAGATATTAATGAAGACCTCACATACTGTAAGACAGTATAGATAATAACCGTTAAAATTGATTTATAAATCCAAAGGAAACTGTTTTTGCTGATATTGAATCTATTTCAAATTTTAGAATGAACAAAGAAATTACATTTCATAATCTAGATAGTGCCACTATTTTATTTTTAAGATTGCTATTCAGAATTATTTACAAATATTCACATCAATAAACTATTAAATTCGAAGGTTTGCCAATTTTGATTAAATTCTTTAAGTTGGCAATTGTGATATTTACCTTAATTGTTCATAAAAATGAAAAAAATGTGCGTTGGCTTCTAAAAATGGAGGAAATTGGATAAATTGGTACCAGCCTATGAGCTCTGCATTTGTAATTGAATGAAGAAATGATTGTGACATAAATAATACAAAATGAAAGAGAGTAATAAGATTTTAATGAAAGGAATTTTGTGAGAAGCTTTCATTAAGGGATTACGTGTGAGAGACCTTCTATAAACTGAGCAATGAAACTGTCTCCCTCGATCGTTTAGATCGATTATTATTATTATAATCCTCATGAGCATTTTCTGCCAACGAATACACAAGAGGAGAGAATCATTTTCATCGTGTACTTGACAGTCAAGCAGGTTTATTATTTACTTGGGACATGCACTTAGGGAATTATCTTGCTCTCGACAATTGACCATTACAAAAGAAGAGAGGGTTCACAACTTCACATCCACCTACGCCCTATACTTCTATAACTCGTCTTTCTTCTCGAGGGACATTCGCTCAATTTGTTGAGGCAATAGATTTTATTGCTTACGTCCGTTGCGTGTTACAAGTCAGCTTTGGATCGCGCCAATCACGTCGCGAATGAAGATTGACAAGAAAGGTTTTCCTAAGTTAGAAACGATCTTTCTTGAAGGTTCAGAAGCAAGAAATCGACCTTCCTTCGAAGTGGACGACGTTTCATGGGTCTATGTTTTTCATAGTTTCAAATAGATATTTTTCCATATAAGGGTAGGAAAACTCAGAGAAAAGACAAGGAATTTAAGAAAACTTTGGTTTTGGCCCGAACAATAAAAATTAGACAAAGTACAAGTTTGTCAAATAGTTTTAAATGAGAATGGTTAAATAATATAAAACCTTCCGTATTTATGCCTGGAAATCATTTCTGTCATTCTATATAGTTTTTTACGGTAAAGGCATTTACCGTACCATTGCACCATTGAAACTCATTTAGCTTCTACTAAAAAAATCATAAATCAGAGATTTAGGTCAGAAGCAATCAACTATTTTCGCGACAAATGCAGATTGCCTCTGGGTAATTGAATTCGCCTCGAAGAAAATGTAATAAAACTGTTTTTTTCCTTCTCCTGAGAAAAATGTATTGCAAAGAAGAAAAAGGTTTTTATCTGAATCAAACATTTTTCTGACGACACTAGCAGAGAAAATCGAAGGTAGAATAACGAAGATAACTTGCCTTCGTGCTACTAAACCCATTAGAGGTCATAACGAAGAAATTATGGCTTATTAATGGAATAATGCACAGTTTATTCAAATGAAGAAATCGATTTTCTTGGCTATAGATTGAGCGATAAGAATATGATTGCGAAACGAAATTACTTCTCTCCAAGAGTCTTACAAACGATAGTTCCAGACAAAATTTACTGTACGAAATGTGTGTTGTGTGAAGAAAACCATATGGGTGTATTCATGCTTGGCCGAACAAAAGCAAAGTCTCGAAGCGTAAAGTTAGAAGACTAAAAGCATTGGTGACTTCCTGTTTGTGTCTCCTACTAGATAATCACTTCTGAATGTCTTCCGCTTAATTTCTCGGAGAGAAGAAACTGGAAATTGACGGCCATTGTCATTTGACCTACGTATTCAGAAGTAATATATCAATTAAATATCTCGTTGTTAATAATCCCAAAAAATTAGACACATGAGTTTTATCAAAAATAGGCGACAAAAAAGCTCTATAAGTAAAATAAACATATAAATCATTAATTTTTTAGTTGAAATAATAATAGAAATTCGGTTTTGATCCAATTTTTAGGCGTGCGATGTTAATATGCATGAAAAATAGCTATCAAATACGAAAAATCCCGCTGAATTATTTTCCATCGGGTGTGTGATCTACGCGTAAGTTACACAACCAGTAGTTGACGCAATATGATTTGAAAAACTTTTTTTTATGTTATAAGTAATTTAACTCCTACGGCTAACAAAGTAGATTAATATCCAAAAATTGTCAAAATTCTCTTCAAATGATTATATTATTTGAACCAATAGAGATAGGGTATTTCATTTCGTATGAGCGCATTGCCCGAAGCACATTTGTTTACAATAAGACCCTATTTTAAATCAAATTATAACAGAAAACGGCTATGATTTTTTATTAATTTGTCTCAACATTTTCAGATAAACTGCCACTATTTTGTTGATATTGATGTTTTTATTATAATATTCCGATGCGTTTCGAAATAAAACTAAATTCTATAATATTCAATACAAAAAAATTAAATACACTGGAACTTGAATGTACCATCGGTTTCGACGATGGCTTCAGTGGCCTTCAATGGTAAATCCAGACCATCCGAACGTAAACATTTTGCTACGCTGCTGTTGTTTCACGCTTGAGGCTGGGGCTCCACTCTCAGCCTGAAACCGCAACAGCAACAGTTCTCGAAAACAGTAAATCCGGACTCATTAAATTTAAGTTCCAGTGTACCTGTATGAATTTACATAATACGATAGTATAAAATTGTATAAAAAATCGCGTCCTTTTGTTTGCTTTGACAAACAAAACATTTTGTCAGCGAGTGAATTTCTACTATTGCCAGTTGAAAAAAGTTAAAAGTGACGAATTTCCGAAATAGGTGAAAATAAGTGAAAAACTTTAAAATTAAATAAATTTCAGGGGTAAAATTCTACAAACTTCTAAAATCCGCTCTCTGAATATTCCAGAGGAGTGAATAAAAAATGGAAACACTGCTAAATTAAAGTCTGAAATATTCTATTTAAAATGAGACCAACAACATAATAAAATATTCATTGGTTCTCGAATTATCGTAAAAAATGTGGAAGCGTGCCCAAGACGACAATCGGTATTCTCAAACCTTCTTAATATTCCTAAGTATTTCCAAGTATTCCTAAATATTTTAACATCTTCCCTCTATTTCATCACGGCTAGAAATATGCCCATAAAAATTTTAATTGGTAACTTGTGTGTGCTTTGGGACAGGGACACGACTGAAACGTTCGTTCCATTTCGTTAGCGATAGAAAAAAATTATATCTTCCTAGAGTTTGATCTGCTATTTGTTAGTGTCCCTTCTGTGAGATTTAAAAAAAACGTTTACAATTGGGTTTCAAATATTTTAAAAAAATGTATAAAGGTAGCAATTTTATTGGTTCAATATTTTGCATAGCTACATTTTTTTTTATATCTTAGAATCTGCTTTTTAATATCTTGAATATAGACAGTTTAAAATCTTCTTTTTAATAGTATCTACAGATAGTCTCAATACATAGAATTATGTCCGATAGTTAAGTCGTTAAGAAATTACGCAGAATTAGCTAAATATTCTATTTTAATTTTTTTCTTCTCTGCGTAAAATTTGTATCAAGATATAACTGTTTGGAAAATAGTAATTAGTATGCCACGAAAAATAAAATATTTACTTTCTCTTAAATAAAATCAATTTTATAGATCTTTTTCTTAGAGCCGACGGAGAGATTAATTAATTCACATTGCAGCATTTACTTTTTCAATACCATGGAAGTAAATAAAATTCTATCTTTCCGTACTTTTTGATGAAAGATGTGCTTCATGATTTTGTAAGAATAAATTGGGTTGCTTTTATATTAAGAAAGGTATTACATATCTTGAATTGTAAATAAAATCCACATCCAATTCCTGGGATTCTTATTCACAGAGAAACCTCAAGCTTTTTTTATAACAAAATTAGAAAAAATGCTGCAAATAGTTAAATAATACATTAACAATTAAGAAACAATTTTACAACTCTCAATGCAGTTGCCAAGTACCTACAGCGTTTTATCCAATTTTAATAAGAAAAAACCGAGGAGAAAAGATTAGGAATTTTCTGTGCTCTTAGTTCTTTCAATATTGATTTGAAAGCGGTTTTCCTCTTTTCTCTGTTTTTTTTTCGAAGCTTTCGTTTAGTAATCAGATTGTTTCACGCGAAACGATGTCTTCAGAGTCAACCTAATGCATTAAAATGTGAAACGAGTCAACAGTTTCACTAACTGTGCTCAGCAAATCGAATACAAATGTAGCTCCTAGCTGCGACAGGATGGGAATTACGCGGATAAGATAAATCTTTCCTGAATCGTTAAGTTCATGATGCCGTTTTCAACTACATTGATTACTGTGAAAATTACAAAATCAAGAAGCCACTATTTATCTCATCTAATTACGGAAGATTGTGTACATTATTAACATTCTAATTAAGCTAAGGATTTCATATTATCAGTTTGATGCTATTATATAATATTGATTGAATCGTTGTTGTATACGTATCATCAACCTACAAAAATTTAAAGAGGCGCCTTTTGGAAACGCGTGGAAGTGATACTTTTTCAATTTACTAAACTTTTGAAAGACAACACAAGTTGCTCGTAAAGATATCATTTTAATGTCCTGCTTGACTTTTCGTAAAATAAAACAGCTGGCTTAGAGATAAGGGAAGTTTTATCTGAAATGTTTTTTTATGAACAACGAACACGACACATAGGGGTAAATGTAACTACGACCTTTCCAACCACTCTCATTACTTTTAATTACCAAGCAAATGTGAAGATAGAATTCTAGGAGATCAATCAGCACCATTTTCTAAATAAAAGTTATTTTACTTCATTTTTTAATTAAAAACACTATGAAAAAGTATGATCTTGTATTTTTAAATTTGGGATCACAAAGTATGGACAATAAGCCGTAAAATATGGATGCTATTTTTGAAAATCCTGAATTATAAAACTGAATATCTATAGATTGCGGTCCCAAATTTGTAAATCCACGATCATAAACGGTATAATTCATTTTTATAGTACGTAGAAATTTTTGTTAATTAAAGCATGAAAGTTTTAAAAAACCTTTACGTAATCTTAATTAAAATTTTTAATATCATGAAGTATATTTCGCTTCGAAATTTAAGTTAATATATGTAAATACATATGAAAAAAATTTCATCTAGGTATAATCTACATAAAAGTTTTTTTTTAATATAAAATGCATGCCATGCGGCATTAGGTTATGTTTATCGTTTCATATCAACTTTATCCATTTTAGTCTTATAAAAATTTCCAAACAATTTTCTGAAATGTTAGTAGAAATTAATTTAAATACTTTAAATATATTCACTCTTCTACATCAACAAGATAATAAGATGCTCGGACTTTAAACAGACCGACATTTTCGATTTATAATTCAGATTTGCCACATGCGTTAATGCACCATGATCTACATTGCAATATTTTTCGTCCGAAGGCTAATTCATTTCATACGGCTTTATTTGTTAACAGATTTATATTTGAAGGAAAAATTAAAACAATAATCGCGCATTTAAATGTACCAAATATATTAAGCAGTGCTTTTTACTGAAATAAGCGAAGACTCATTTTGGATTCGCGTGTATGTCATTATAGCGAGCATTAAATTTCGGTTCGGGGTAATACGCTCAAAGTACACCAATTCTAAATTTAAAGATATAACACTACAAATTAAAGAATTTTATATTAAAAAGCTCAATATTGTACAACTTAAAAATTCAAATTGAAGGACTTCAAACATAGACTGTTATTTAAGATTACACAATTCCAAACGTCTAAACATAAACAATTCAGTACCAAGTAGTTAAAACTAAAAATTTAAGTATTAGTTGTTTTAAATTCAATAATAATTTCAAATTCAAAATGAAATCATTTGAAGACACGAGAATTAAAATTGGATCAGGAATAAAAATAAAATTGTACAGGACGAACAAAAAAAGAGTTGTCTACAGTAGGTTCTTTAAATATAACATTTTGGTAAAATTATAGAAGCATATGCTGTCCAGTTTCCCATCTCATACATTTTAAAACTGCACATTCTTTTACAAAACCACGAAAATATAGTAAATACCTTTTTGGGTACGTTAAATATGTGCAATATGTGATCTTGATAGCGAAAAATTCGCACTAGAATTTAAGATAATATGAGAATGACAACGGGATATTGACCAAAAATAAAACATTTTCTACATAGAAAATTTGTTCAAAATTATAGAAGTATGGGGTCATTATTCACAATGTGTCAGGAAGGTGAAAATATTTTTTTTAAGCACAAAAATCTTTGTATTCTAAAAATTGGCTGCATTTGTCATTATTATTCTTTGGGCACGTCAAATCTTTTTCAGTGAATTTTTATCAAAAAAAGCCTTTAATATATCAGAAACGTTCCTTCATTGTGCAGTGTACAGAAATAAATCTTTGGGAGTGAAAATACGGTGATTCAAAAAACAGAGAGAGATTTAAAAAATTCCTATGTGCTTGAAGTTCTGAACGTTTAAAATCTTAAATGAATACAATTTTTTTAATGGTGGCTTTGTATATTATAAATGGTGCTAAAACGGTTAGTTGGAGAGGTTAATGAACCTAATTTTAAAAATAAGAATGTGAGTAAATAATAGCATTATTATAAGCATTATTATAGTAATTTCGCATCACATTTATCTCTATCGACCCTACATTAAATTCTCGGTCGAAAAATAAATGCACTGTCATTTAACTGAAAAAATATTGGGTCCTGTGGCCGTAAACAATAGTTTGTTCGGAGTTATTATATAATATTTTAACTTGAAAAATGCATAAAATATTAAACTTTTTTTTCTGCATGAAATATAGGTATTGTCTAAAATTACGAAAATTCCCGCCTGGGACTAATTTTAAGGAAATTTCCGCCCTTTCTCCGGTATGATGGGGGAATAGAATTTGTTGTCTTTCCCATCTCCTGAGATCAATCCTGGGACCTGCGGTGGGACGAAAGTCGGACGGACCTCATTTTATAACGTATGGAGATAGAAAGAGAGGTCTGTTCTATTATAGACTTCAAAACGACCCCAGAGTTCCATTTCCAACCAACAACTGCATAAAGTCAACATAACCTCAAACTATCAAAACTATTCCTCATCTTTCATTGTGTTGAAAGATTAAATGAATTAAAGATTAATCTTATAAGAAAATGTCAAATGATTATGATCGTATTGTAAAGGAGGAGGACTTATTATATACTATAAACAGGGTTTTAGCCCAGGTAATAGTTTCGCATCTATTTTTCCACCCCAATCTTATATGATATGATAGTTTTAATTTATACAGGACACGCAAACTCTATTTTAAGCTTTTCAAAAAGGCGATTCTCAGTTGATTATGAGATGTTCAAGTTTCAAGTAGCATACCTAGAATATTATCACAGTAGATCTAGGGTGCTTTTCACTATTTGCTTCAACTTGGTTTCAAGCAATCTCTAACGAATAATAGTGCTCGAATAAATTCACAGAACCCAAGCGATCTCTCATTAACGCTTCTGTTTACACGATCTGTGCGGTTTAGCCGATGTTGAACAACCGGCAGTGCTCTGATTCACTTCACATTATTGGTCGCACAGTTTCAGAATTAGTGAGACGTCTATTGAAACACGTAGGTATGTACAGCACAGAAATTCAAACATCACTCATCTCCTTCAAACAAGATCTCCTAGCGTAGGATGGGCCCAGCCTTCAAATTTTTTCTTTTATACTTTAAACACATTTCCTGCTTATCGGGCAACTTATATATATATATAACACATCCTCAAAATCTTGTCCTCTTTTGCACATGGTATAATGTCACTGATGCGACAAATATTTCAAACTAGACACAATTAGTTTTTGCCACATTTCTAGTTACTTGTGTCTACTAACTACACGACCGCGACCGAGACGACCGATGTGGCATTGCTGGTGAGTACACATGGGGCGCGAGGCGAGTCCGCTTGGTGGGCGAACAGCTGCCTATCCCCACCTTAGGACCCCACCAGTACGGTAGTTCAGACTTCAGTCCCTGAGGCCTCCACGATTTGACCGTGACTTTCGTCTGCCTTGCCTGCCTTGGCTTTTTCTTTCATGTATTCGCCTTGCATTGCCAATTTTCCAACACGCTGCTAAGGTGCATTTTTGACATTCCTCGGTTCCTTCTGGGAACCGATCGTCCTCTTTTTCTACAACTTTTAAATCTGAACAAATCTGGAAACTTGAAAAAGAATCGCAGATTTAACGTTGAACCGCATTTGAAATTTTCGAATGGATTGTCTGATCACGTGGTGGCGCCGCGCCGAGGCGAGGGGAAACAACGATGCTCGAGATGAGATATGCTGATTTGGAATGTGCCAACGATATTTAAATGTTGAAACGAGTCAGTGACATTTAGAGATTGTATACGGGGTCGAATATTCGTTCATACTGCATGCTTTTATATCTATTTTGTAGGAAGTAGAGTTCTCTCTGAGAAATGCTGATTATGCCGCGAAAGAAATCTCGTAATAAGACTTTGCTTAAAAGTGACATTTTAGTATATTGCAGATTCAAAGCCATTCGAGAAACTGACCAATTCACATATGTAGTCTAAAACCAATTGTGTTAAAACCAAATTTTAAGACCAAAAAAATCTCAATCTGCAATTAACAGATACGCAATTAACAGATACACAATTAACGGAGTCGCCGTTTCAATGGGTTCTTGTTTCCTGGGTTGTTATGGATGTCCTAATATTCCGGATACTTCAGAGTATTATTTCTTGAAGCACAATATAAGATATTTTATTCAAGATCGTCGTTTCATGATACCCCAAAACATTTCAGAATATAATATAAAATTCAAGAATATTCTGCATAGTTGACCAAGAACCGAAATTTATTTGGAGGGACAGCAAGCTTTGTAATTTAATGTATGTATATTAAATTTCGAAAAGAATGTTTAAAAACATAAAGAAAGTCAATTCATGTAAAAGAAAGTGAGGTTTGGTTGTTTCTTTCTTTCCTCTTTCTCCCTCTTTTTCTATTGATATATGACTCTTATAAGCTAATTACACTTTTTTCAAACATACTTCTCCCATTTAAAGTTATTTGTGCAATTTGATTACATAAATTGACTTCTTTGAGGTTATATATTTTTTAACTGATTTTCTGGAAACATATACTTCATCTTAACCCAGCAAAAAAGAAAGTATTCATACGAATTAAATTGGAAAGATTAGACACCCCGTAGATCCTCCTTTTGTGAAAATAGCGCGTTGGACCAGTGTGTCAATGCGTGTTAGTTAAAAAAAAAAAACGGTATATCAATTTTGAATCTTTTTATACGTATAAATATTATGCAAAAGTTTGAAGTCAGCAAATTCACTTTAATGCGTAGCACGACAACGTTTTGACATTGGTCAATTTGCCTGAATTCGCACGGCAAATTTCAGAAAAAGTTGATTTATACAATTTAATCCGTAACAGTAAAACCAACACGCGAGGCATATAGAATAATTTATTGCAAATGTTTAGTAAATTGACCCGTAGCTCAGTGGGAATACTATGGAATGATACACGAGAGATCGCTCTTTCAGGTCTCGACACATGCAATTTTTTCAAAATTGACCTTGACCACTAATTTATATGAATTCACACGCGTTCAATTAGTGCTGTCTCAATTCGTATTTAAACGTCAAAATTCGTTTAAACTAATCAGAAAACAGGATTCACGCGCATTCAAAAATGTTAATTCGCCCTAATCCGTCTCAATTCTTTCTTTTTTTTTTTGCTGGGAAGGCTTTTCGTGCAATTCTGTTACACAATTTGATTTTCTTTGAGTTTAATTTTTTAAAGATTCTTTTCTAAGAACATTCTATTAGTAGCTAAAACATTCCCGGATTCGCAGATAATAGAAAAAAAAATATATGAGGAATATGAGAACATATTAATATAAGATTAGAAATTCCAGGACACTCAAGTTTCTAGAACGTTCAAAAGCGTTCCGGACTGTTTTATAAAAATGCAGAACATTTCAAGTTTTCTGGGACATAAGGTCGTTAGTCCTAAAAACTCGAACTTTACACGATACACAATAAACTGCCTAACTTTAACGCATTTGATTTTTTTAAACAAAGAAATAATTTCTAGATATTAGCTCTATCGTACCATGAAAAAAAAACTTGTTAACGGTACTAGGTGCCCAAAAAACGAACTGGACCATAATCTTCTACAGATACATGAGTTAGGTCAAAAAAATTAGTTTAAGCTCAAGAAATGTATTTTTGAAATTTAAAACTTTTGTCTTTCTGCTCCAGGACCCTTTATTTTAAGACTTAAAGAGTACTTTAGAAAATAGAGTATATTCAATAAAATTGTTAATCATTCTACAAAATTTCAAAATAATCTAAAACAGTTGCCATGATTCCATTTTTTTACATTTTAGAATATTCTATTTCAAAATATTCTACAAAAATTAAAGATATTTCCATAACCTTTCTGGTTATGACATAATTATTAATTATACTAATAATACAAAAACTTATGCAAACAATATCTTGGTTGCCCAATAATGGCTGTATCTAGGGCGTTCAAAAAAAAAACATTCTAGATTCTTTAGATATTTTTTTTCAGAAACAAATTCTGAAGAAAATTTTAGTATATATTAGAACATTTTAGGATTGAACTAGACATAAAAAATATCAAAAACATGAAAATTCGACTCAAGGCATAAATATATGTCTGCAAGACATAGAAATTTTTCTCCAAGACATAAGTTAAAGTCTGACTCCGTCTCAAAACTGAGACATGTTTAAGTCGAATTTTTCGAGTTCAGTACGTCTTGATTGGGAGCAATTCAAGCCGACACCAAATCGAAGAATTTTTACTCGGGGACTAAGTTAAGTTAGTAATTTCTTAAAGTTAATTTATTCATATAAAATTTTCATTTGTTCAAAAAGAATGCTTTTGGACGAATTATAACGTATAAAGTTAATAAAAAGTTAATACAAGCAGTGAAAAGTGGTTATATATATAAAAGTGCTTCCATAGAAACTTTGACTTGCGATGGAAACTTAGAGAATAACTTAAGATATGGTCTCTCATCTCAGGAAATTGAATTCTTGAAAAGTACCTTAAACTTAAAAAAAATTTCAAAAACTTAGAAAATAATCTTTTAGTATAAAAAAATCATATGAAACATAATATTAGAGTTAAATCCTCACAATTATCTCACTGAATAAGAGGTAGAAAAAACGCTTTACACAGTAGTCATTATCATTTATCAGTAACCACCTCAAGTTTAACCATGTTTTGTGGCAAAATAAAATTCGTTTCTTTGCATATTTCTGAAATTTATCGATAGGCCAAAACCTAAAGTACTTGTAACGGCAAAAAACTATTTTCGACCTAAGTGGGTTTTAGTTGGTCGTCGCTTTTAGCGCTTCAATTGTGTTCCTTATATTTATAAAATTTTAAACTGCCTGATAGGTGATTCACTCTGACACGTTAAAAAAAGGTCATTAAACTGATTGAACTTGTTATTTTCCAATGTAGACCAAGAGATATGACAAATCGGCAATTCCCGAGATGCGTCACGAATGTGTGACGAATTGCGGTAATCGTTAGTTCGAGATGTTTTGACAATATTGTGCGTAATAATTCAGTAAATTTTTAGAATAAATCTCTCTTTCTCAGTACAAATACTTATATAAGTGATATATAAATAAAATATCGTCTGTAACTTGACAGCAACCCTTTGAAAGCCTCGTCCGTTATTCTTAGTACTCGAAACCACCCTGTTATGAGCCTTCAACGCCCCCTAAAAAGTGAACGTAACATAGCCCTGTACCGACAAGTGCAGTAAATAGTTCCACAAACGGCCACTAAATAACGCACAATGTTTTCTCTAACCGTACTATTGTGATTACCAATCGAAGCCCGAGCAGATGACTGCCACGTCAATCGTAAGTTTTCACGGCTCAATTTTCAGACGGTCCTGCCGTCTAATAAAATGCTGATTTTGAATTAAATATCGTGCATTTCTCGCAGTGTTACACATTTCTCTTCATATGGAGTTCAATGTTTATAGGACGACTTCAAAAACCATGGTCTGTCAGGGTTTTAAAACTGGTCATTCAAACATTGATTTCGTAAAGACGTGCCAAACACTACTGGTGAAGTAAAATATTATTTTATAACGTATTGCTGACATAAAGTGAATTTTATATATTGTCTTACAATTAAATTTTTAATAATGTGTAAACGACCCTTGTGTATATTACTATGAGGTATACGGCCCTTATATACTCTCTAAATATGAATCAGTGGACAATTCACTGATTGAAATAATGGTTAGACATTTCGCTGATTAATCAGTGATTTTGGGCTTATTTACTAATCAGTTCAGTAACACCAGAGTAAATCATGTGAAGCATAACCTCTAAAGCTGTAAGTTAAGCGTTGTTGTTACTCTTTTACTTAAGTAGTGAGAAAAATTCCTCAATGATTTTTTTTTAAATTTTTGGACTGTAAGCCTGCTGAATTAACTGCAGGATACATATACTCTAACTCATATAGGAAGTACTTACCTAACAGGTTTGTACATGAAATTCGATCATATTTATGGGTTTTAAGTTTTTTCTATGATTCTTTGATTGAATGTACTAAAATATTATTGTATTGTGATTGCTAAATTGACATGGTGCAGGGCTGCCAACCCTCAAAAGTGGTTTATCGGTCCGTATTTTATTGATGATATACTTTAAACGGAGATAAATACAGAAGCTTGCGTTTCAAAAACAAAATTAAGCTTTATAATTTTTCTACTCCATCTTAACCCCCTTCCCAGATGAGTGGAGGGAGTGTTGAAAATTAAATTGATTACACTTTAATATTTCTCATGAAAACAATCAACGTCTTCTTTATTTTGTTTGGGAGCGCATTTCTTAAACAGTCAACAGTGTCATTTTTCGCCAATGCAGCGCCATCTGGCGGGAATCGAACAGAACTTTTCAAATAATACTCAAGTATTTTTTTATGGAGAATCTGAATCTGCAATAAAAATATGGGTTTCCATTTTAAGTTTTAAAGTTACCCCACCTCCCATTCTCAGGGGGTGGTGTGTGGGGTGCATTTTTCCGGCGTCGCGTTTCACCCTCGAAAAAAAGTGTTTTTTTGAGGATATTTTTTTCTTTAGATGTGTATTTCTTGAGATATTTAGATATCTCAAGAAAAAAGTATCACCCTGCATATATAATTGATTTGACCTTTTTTATACCGAGAGGAGTTGGGTAAATATTAAATTTTTTATGAATTTTTCGTGAAGTTTATGTTTCAATATAGTCATGAAGAAGCGTGATATACTTCAAAAAATACCAGAGTTAGAGAAGAGAAGGAAGCAACCCTTTTAAACTGGTTTTTGTCTCGTACTCTACTGCACTGCGCAATGCAGTTACTTCTGAGAAATGCAAGTTCTGCATGCACGTACAGAACAATCTATGTCTCTATGAAAACATGAAGATTTTATTATTTTTTTGTTTTAAACTGAATTGTTTTCAAGCCTTGTTTTTTTATTTGTTTATCTATACCTTCTAAAAACTTATTTTAAATTATTTCAGATAATAATTCCTTTTTTTAAACTAAATAATATTACGTTTTAGTTCAAGAAACTCTTCCCGAAACAAATTAGCTACTAGTGTCTGAATCTGAATCAGTGAGACGTTACTGTAATTAGTGAAAATCCTTACTGAGTTAATTCAGTGACGCATTTTTTCACTGATTCAAATTTAGGAAGTATTATCATTAATTAAAATTAACTGTAATTGAATTAAGATTGCTAATGTGATAGTTTCGTTCGTCAGTTTCAACTTCTTTAGACGTAAGCGTTATGCAATGTAAGGTGTAAATATTAAAAACCGTAGTTTCGACTTCTTTCACCTTCAACGCTGCAAACTGACGAAGTTGATCTTACTGATTTAACCTTCATTTTAATTTCAAACCATGTTGTCCCATTTCACCTTCTCTTTCAACGTGATGATTGTTTTCAGGAGAGTTACTCAATTGTAATCAATTTAATTTTCAATACACCCTTCACCCACCCGAGAAAAGAGCTAAAGTGGGGTATAGATAAATTAGAAAGCTCAATATACTTTTTTAAGCGCAGACTTCTCATTTTGACTTCAGGTATGTAGGCAGTCAATGAATTATTTCATTTCACAAATCATTCTTTGCACCCTTTTAAAGAAATTTGTTTTTCACCTGTCAGTTTCTAGCTATTTTTATGCTATTTTTATATATTCATGTTTTGATTGTTCAAATTTTCAAATACAATACTTAACACTTTAGAAAAGTATATATATTCTCATGATTGCTGTACTATTATACAAGTATTGACCTAACATATTAACTTTAGGTGATAGTAAAAGGCTTAGAATTTAATATATATATATATATATATATATATATGTATATATGAATGGGTGTGCGTGTGAAAACAGGATATTCTTTTCATCTTGTGACATTAATATCTTAAGAAATATGCACACAAACAAAAAATGTCCATGACGAGAAGTTTGTATTTTCGAGTGGGAAAAGCAAATCCGCAACAATTTACCCGATACCCCACCCTCTCGGGGTGGTAGGGGAGGGGATAACTTTAGAACTTAAAATTGAAACCAACGTTTTTTATTGCAGATTCAGATTCTCCATTAAAAAATGAGTAATATTTTATTTGAAACAATGTTTTTGATTCACGCCAGACGGCGATGCATTTGCGAAAAATGACATTGTTGAGTGGTCAAGGCATGCGGTTTCAAACGAAAGTAAAAAGAAGATTCTTATTTCTTTATTTTAATTGAACAAAACAAAACAAAATAAGAAGATTTTAAATTAATTTCCTCAAAATGTTTAATTTTTTTTTGTATAAGACCAGGTACAGAATTCGAAATGCGGAAGCTGCACCTACATTCCACCCCCGGTGACCTATAACCCTTGGTTGCGCGAATTGAAAAAAATGTTTCATAAAAGTATAAGTATTTTGTAATGAAGAATTTGGATGGGTCTATTAAGTTCTAAGCCTTTTATTGTCACCTAAAGTTAATATGTTAAGACAATACTTGTATAAAAGTACTGCAATCATGAGAATATTCGTACTTTTCTAAATTGTCAAGTATTGTATTTGAAAATTTTAAAAATAAAAACATAAATATATTAAAAAGAATAAAAAAACAGCTAGTTGAAAGAGAAGATGAAATGGGATAAAATGGTTTGAAGTCAAATTGAAGGTTAAATCAGTAAGATCAACTTTGTCAGTTTGCGGCGTTGAAAGTGAAAGAAGTCGCAGCTACGGTTTTCAATAGTTTCACCTTGCATTGAATAACGCTTACGCTTGAAGAAGTTGAAACTGACGACGAAACTTCGATTTACTTTATAAGGGCGATAAATGTCTGTATTTCATTATCTAGTTTAGCAGGATGGAATATCCCCGTGCTGCCGCGCCGGAGACCCGTGTTCGATTCCCACCAACTTTATATTTTAATCGCATTTTTCTGTTTCACCTTGTAATATAATATTGCGGAATGTATATGATAATATATAAACTGTAATCATGTGTACTATACAATATAATTTAAATAAATATAATGGTTCGAAACAGTTCAAAAACCCATAAAAAGTCTGCATTTACGTCGTATGCTTGTGTAAAACTGTAAAGGATACGTGTGTTCACCTTCAACGCGACGTGGCGCAGGTTAGGTTTTTTTTTCGTCTGCTAATCTGACTGCACCAATTTTTACTAAGTAGCTTACTAAACCAGTGCGCCGGTTTCTCTCGACGTCACTATAGTCCCTTGCAAATATTGCAATATTCTGCAGATATTAATGCAAGAAATTTAGAATTTTCTTTTACCGAAATTAGGAAGTGGCTATAATACATTACTTGCTGCTTTACTAGTTACTACTCGAAGTAGTAAACGTTAAAAAAGTTCCTCTATGTCCCTCTATTCAAAACTTAAAAAAAAAGTAAAATCTAGTCTGATTTTTAGCAAATATTGTAGCAAAAGGTTTCTCCGTATATTCCTTATTGATTATGAAAAACGCTGAAATGAAGATGAGACCACAATATCGTTTCACCTTCATTTCGGCTGCGAAACTGGTAAAAACGGTAACAACTACAACTTTTGAAGTCGGAATAAAGGCGAAAATACATTAGCTGACATTGAGACTTTAACTTCATTTCATCTTTATTCACCTTCATTGATGAAAGTGAAAGAAGTTGAAAGTGACGACGAAACTTTGACTCTGGTAAGAAAATGAAAAAAGTCAGTACGCATAGCACTGTCGAGAGCATTCTTTTCATCGAGAGAACGTAATATACTCAACGACAAATCAGAAACGGAAATCAGCTTATAGCAACTGTATCAGGATATTCTCTGGTAATCCAATTAGGCCATTGCGCTCTTTGAAATTCAAGTGTCAGATATTCGATAGTGCATCATCAGCATGGTTTACAGGTTAAGCCTGAGGCATTAATTACCGAGAGAGAACAATTTGTGTCCTTCAAATTAAGTGTACATGTAAAAATAGTGAAAATAGGCCTTGACAATTGGATACTTTCTCCTCTGTTCAGCTGGCTTTAGGTCCTAAGAGTGTATAGTAATTTTTCGATTACAACGAAGCTTACATATCATTATGGTAGTTAGACATTTAATTTCAAAAGCATGCAACGTGATTACGCTACCCGTTGCGTTGTGTGTTAGAAGAGATAATTAGCTAATAGAGCAGGTCGAGTAAACACTTCTTGTTTACAAAATGGAAATAAAACTGTTAGAAAAATAGGAGTGACATTGCAAACAAAATATTGAAAAACTGGTTTAAATTTTCTACAATGTCACAATGATGTCAACATTTTTGAAAAGTTTATGTTATTGCTTCAAATTTTTGTAATAAATAGCAAAAGGGGTTGTCCATTTATTAAATTACGCTTTTAGAGGGTTGGAGGATTTAAGAGGAGCTGTTATGGCCCTGCTACGATGGAGGAGGGGGAAGGGTTCAAGAAATGTTATGTAGGATTGTTATCAAATACAGTACTTTAAAAGAAAATATTATAAGAGGGTATGGAAGAGTGAAAAAAGTTGTTTTTTGTCCGACCCCCCTTGAAAATGCGCCATTGCATGCACGTAAAGCAGGCGCAATGTGGCCACTTCCAGCCCAGTGAGGAAATGGAAAAAAGAGAAAAAGGTCGAAGAGGACAGTGAAAGGATAAAAAGGAAATGAATAACAGGAAAAGAGAAAAGCGAAACAATAAAAGGAAATGCAGGAAAGGAAAAGGGAAGGTAAAAATGAGAAACTGGAAAGGGGGAAATGGGAGATTAGGAAAAAGAAATAGGGTCAAGGTAATGAGGAAATTAAGAAAGGAGAAATTGTGGAAAGGGTGATGGAAAACAGAAAATGGGGTATAAGGAAAGGGTGAAAAGGGAAAGAGAAAAGGGGGAAGGAAAACGGAAAAGGGGATTGGGGTAGGCGATAGGGGGCAGGAAAATGCAAGCGTGGGATGAGAAAGGGGTAAAGGGGAATGAGGAAAAGGGAAGGGCTGAAAAGGGGAAAGGAAAAGGGAAATGGTACAGGAGAATGAGAAAGGGGAAAGGAAAATGGTGAAAGGGAGAACTAAGAGAGATACAGTGAGATTTCTCGATCCAGACCCTGCCTTGTCATGCGCACTAAACTTCCTTTATCTGCTTCACATGATTGTTTTCAAGGAGATTAGGAAAAAAAGTATAGTGTGTATCAAGGGAGTAAGGCTATTTTTCTTCGTACACACTCGTCAAAATTACCTTCCTTACACCCTCGATACAAAATGTACTATTTTGAAATCTGATTATGAGGTATATGTAAAAGTTGAGGTATCCTTTCAGGGGACCCCGTAATTGAAGAAGAAAATTAAATATCATTTTTGGCCACCACAGAGGGGTTGTACATTTTCAAAGTTTGAAAAATTAAAAATGTTTTCTATGGACAACATTTTACTTATCAGACTTTAAGATACACCTCATTTTTAGCAGCTACCTTTTACAGCATATACGTAAATAACTGTTGAGGAGTATATTTCTCGTTTTAAGATGAATTATTTTGTGAGATTGGTTTCCGTGAAATTTGGAAAAAGTTTTGAAATGCATGCGAAATATTTAAAAATTAAAGAAAAAACATCCACGTAATTTGTATCGGGGAGCATGAAGCCTTTATCTTGACTATTTTGTATCTCGCATATTTTGATATGAAAAATTACATTTTTTTTAATTTACAAAAAAAAATTGAAATAAAAAGTCGCCATGTAATTATACCAGATGTTATTTTTTATATTGTCAAATACTTTTCTAGATATTTATTTTATAACACATCTCGAATGTTCCACTTCAACTACAATTGCCTTCAACCTTCTGCAAAGTTCCTCCAAGCCCAAGGATTTTAGTAATCGATTTAATTAATTGGCGCAATTATAAGAATAATACGAGATTGAAATTCTGACATCAAGCAAATTGCTGCCTTTCATTTTCCTATATACAAGAACGAATCAAGTTTATTCAGGGAATACACAGTGGAATAGGTCGATGTCAAGGGAAGAAATTGTTTTAAGTTTATTATTTATAATTATTACAAAAAAATCAATTAAAATTTTTACATTAGTGGAAGTGATATTTAAGCAACAACTAAACTCAATAACTAGTCATAAATTAAAGTAAACTTTCAAAGTATTGTATATTGTTAACGATCATTATCGTTACAAACAATAATTATTTCCCAAAATAGTTAAAATTGAACTCGAGCTTATAAGCCCAGGTGGAAAATCCAGTACAGATGGGCGGTTAATAGGCTCCACGATTGGGACAGTACTATGACGGCAGTATAAATATTTTTCAAATGTAGAAAATAAAATGTGTTTTAAAATTTCGAAAAACTACATATATCGAGAAAATAAATTTTTTTCAATATAAATTTTAAATTATTATTATTATTATTACACCATTAAGCCATTTCCCTTTCGGGGTAGGCGTGACTCACTCGGCAGGGGAAAGGAGTAGTGTGTGGATGGGATAGA
>NC_046660.1:94907425-94909317 GCF_010883055.1 Belonocnema kinseyi | reverse complement strand
TGTATATTGTTTTTATAGCTTGTAGGATCCATCCATTGACTCCATACTCTTTCAGAATTTCCCAAAGTTTACTTCTATCTACCTTGTCAAAAGCTTTTTCTGCTCATTAAAAATTACATTTTATGTCATTATCAAAAGTTGTAAAATGGTCTAAAACGCGAAAAAACAAAACATTACAGGAAGAAAAACGGCAATCGATTCAAATTATTTTTTTACATATATATGATGTAGTGTAATAATCACAATTAAATATTCGTTTGTTTCCAATGTTTCCAGTATTTGAAGTCTATAATGAAATATTTGTTCATATAAAATATTTCTAACAATTAACTTGTACATTCAATTATTTATTTATGTTTCATAAATTCTGATCAATAGAGAGTTTGTCCAACAATTCTATTTTAGATCAAAAATCATATTTTTAAAATTGTTAATTTCATCACTATATCTCTTATAGAACGCTATACAAAAAATTAAATTGAAAAGTCAGGGAGTTTGAGGACCTTAAAATTTTAATGCAGTGTATTGAGTATGTAAAAAATGCAACAAAAAAACCTCGAAAAGTTTTTAATTTGACCGGAGATTAAATAAGCATATGTTGTCTGGAGAATCTAAGTTTTGTTTTAGTTTAATTTTAGTCTGCTTTTCTAGTATACATATATGTGAGCGCTTACGAAGAAAGGGACAATAAAATAATAAAAATAATAATTATTCTTAAATCTGAAAAATTCTTATTGTTATTGAACTACAAAGTGCGAACCTATTATGGAGTTTCTATGTTGGTCCGCATCTTCAATCGCAATTCCCGTAAAATGCAGCTCCTGAGAGTTAGGTCCTTTTCTTCGTAGACGGTCACAACACTGCATTTTACAGAATCATGAAATAGCAAGTATAATACGTTAGATGTTTATGGCTTATGAAAGACACTTTATCACACCAAAAGAAAAAGGAAATGTTTTGGAAGAATAACGTGTTTTTCTTGTATAGTTCTGGACTTCTATTACTTTTACACAATATTCTGAAATTTAGCGAAGTTATTACGTTAGAAAAGTAACGGACAATTTTATTAAATTTCTGATAATTTTATGACAACGTAACCGTGCGTAATATTTTTAAAAATTTCAAAATTGTAACGGCATTTTGGTAAATTTAACTCAAATTACGGAAAATAGTGAGGTATAGTATTTTGTTGTTACAGGTTTGAGAATTTTAAAATATACAATACAGCAGAAAATGCCGTAATCATTAGAATTGAAAATCGCGAAATTTGTAATTGAATTTTCTGAAATTTATCTTAAATTTCCAAAACTTGCAACTGAATTTTCGTTCATAATTTTCGGAAATTTATCATCATTTCAAGAAATATCTAATAGCATAAAACCTCCGAATATATTTCATAAGAATTATGTAAAAAATGATAAAAAAAACTTTACTAAATTTTGCTTTGGTATAAGGGACAGTCCGCGTAATTTTTTATTATTTGTTATGTGTGGGGGTAGGGGTCAAAAGTGCCCAAATTTATTTTTCGGAATACTGGGGCCTGACAAAAATTAGGCTTTGGCTTGGTTTTGGATTAAAAATATATGAAAGACATTAAAGTTCCAAATTATAATCATACGATTATGATCATTTAATTACAATTTATTATATAATAAATTTATATGCATTCCATCTATTATGTAATATATTTTTTTTAACGTTACATAGTAATACATAGAAACAAAATAATATGCATGCCCAGTTTTTTCATACGTGGCACTGGCTCTATTGTTCATCTAGGATGCTTTGAGAATAAGCTTCATAACAGGCAGATGATAATCAATTTTTTCGACATCTAGTGATTGTGAAATAGCCTAATTCCATACAAACTCTAGGGTAAAAGGTGCCGCTTG
>NC_046660.1:94905413-94907415 GCF_010883055.1 Belonocnema kinseyi | reverse complement strand
CCCCCCTCCCATAACTTAGAGTCAACATTTATGCACATTTCTGCTATCTGCACTTCAAGAATACATAACTACGGATGAAATTACATCTAGATGATGACAATAATACTAGGAATAATTGTTGGCACTAAAAAGAAACGGTGACGATAGAATTACTTTCTACACAAGAAAGCAACTTAGCCTTTGTCACTCAAAACCCATTTGACCCCACTCAACCATACTTAATATTCGGAAAAGCAGAAATTAAGCAAATAACTCATAAGAATGAAACTGGAAATTAATATGAATTTAACTTTACACGAAAAAAAAACTCGTGATTGAAAAGCAAACCCAGCCAACAACCATTTTTTTAAAAGTCAGCTATTTCCATTGTTCAGGGAAATGTAAGGAATGAAAAAAAAAGATGTGCAAAAGTCAGGGAATTTCTATAACTTTAAATAACTGCAAACCAGAATAAATTTCAAACGTTTAAATTCTATTTTGAAATTGTTTTATTCCGCTTATAGAAGATTCTGGGTTAGAAATGTTACAACTATTGCGAAAAGAAACAAGTTAGTTTACAATATTAATTTTTCCGAGACTCTGGGCAACAATTTAAAAAATAAATAAATGGAGATAAGTCTATATTTACCGGAAATATTTTAGTTTAAACTTTGCTCGGGTCTGCTGGACCCGTTCTTGGTGAAACGGAAAATGTCGAGGTTCTAGCATTTGAGGGTTAATTGCGTGGCGCGTCAGCGCATTCTCATTCTTTCAATTAGTCTTTGAATATTAATGTTCAGGAAAAAACTCGACAAGAAAAATTTAGAGAATTTTTAAATAAAGTTTTACGGCAGCCCTAAAATAATATTTTTGTTAGTGATTTATTTGCTTTGTATTTATATTTCTTTTGCAGCTGCTTCCTCCTAAGAATCTTCTTTTTTGATATAAATTTTATTATTAGTTTGAAAATTCTACAATTTTGTTAAAAAGACATCATCCTTTTATGGTAATAATGCAACTATTTTCGTAGGAAATTGATTTTTTGATTAAAATTAATATTTTAGTGTTGAAAAGTCGAACTGAAATATTTTTTGAATGAAAATTCAACTATTGTTTTTGGAAATTTCTCCTTTTAATTAAAAAATTCATTTATTTTGGTAGAAATTGCATCTTTCTTGGATAAAAATTCAACTGTTTGTTTGATAATTCAACTGTTTTAGTAGAAATTTCATCTTTCTTGGATAAATATGAAACTGTTTGGTTGAAAATTAATCTTGTTTTTATTAATTATTCAACTATTTTTCTGGCAAATTTTATCTGAACTACTTTGTTAAGAAATCATTTTTTTTGTTAAGGATTAATTTTTTTAGTTAAAAATTGACCTCTTTGGTTAAAAGTTTAACTATATTGTTGAAAGTTACTTTTTTGTGTGCTGAAAATGAAGCAGTTGAGTACTACTAGAATCTACATAGCTGGAAGTCGTGGTTTTATGTACCTATTTTAGCGAATGCTAACCGTTGAACTTGTGACGAGTGAAACGTTCGTACATTGAATACTACGCAACGGAACTTAAAACTTAAATTTAACAAAATCACTTGCTTGGAAATAATTTTAGCGTGAAAAAATTTAATGATCAGTTAAGCTTCAGAAATATACACTTAACCACCTTTCTGTAACGAATTTTTTATTACAAGAAGATTAGTGTGAGATGGGGCGAACTTTTTACTTTGATGCACCTTTGACGTAGAATGATTATATCCATGAAGCTCAAATAGGCTTTTTCATGGTTTTTAATAGAAAAATTATAATCGGATGTTGAAGCTTTCTTTATACAATAATAGGATTTAAAGATTTGTTTCAGATACAAAAAACTTATTAAAAATAAATTTGACAAGTTCGGAGATAAACTAGTTCTGATAAACTGTCGGATGAGACGTTTGTATCTGCTTCGGAGAGTATCCTTTATAGATGTCACATCCTGAATGCGGCTCTGTGGCACGCCCAGGTATGAATAAGTCTCTCC
>NC_046660.1:94903076-94905313 GCF_010883055.1 Belonocnema kinseyi | reverse complement strand
CAAGTGATCTGATGAAAGCAGTCTGCCCAGACATATTGGACAAAGCATGGTTTTACCCCATCATTGACGGACTGGGTTGCAGTCAAGTACACGATGGGGGGAACTACAGCTTAAGGTGGGTTCCGAACCACCAGAACCTCGGTAAAGGTACATTGAAAAATTTCCAGACGTACCGGCTCAGGGATCGAACCCCGGACCTCTGCGGTGAAGTCCGGGGGTCTAACCAACTGAGCCACCGATGTATATATATATACATATATGAATTTTGTGTGTAGGTGTGTAGGAAAACAGGATGTTCTTTTCATCTTGTGACATTAAAATATCTTAAGAAATGCGCATCCAAAAAAAATTTCCGTGAAGAAAACTTTGTATTTTCGAGTGGGAGAAGAAAATCCGCAACAATTTACCCCATACCCCACCCTCTCGGGGCGGAAGGGGGGGGGGACTTTATAATTCAAAATTGAAACCAACGTTTTTTATTGCAGATTCAGATTCTCCATTAAAAACTAATTAATATTTTATTCGAAAACATGTTTTTGATTTACGCCAGACGGCGATGCATTTGCAAAAAATCACATTGTTGACTGGTCAAGGCATGTGGTTCCAAACGAAAGTAAAACGAAGATTCTTATCTCTTTATTTTATTTAAACAAAATAAAAAGAAATGAGAAGACTTTAAATCAATTTCCTCAAAATTAAAATTTTTTTTTTTGAATGGCGCCAGGTACAGAATTTGGAATGCGCAAGCCGCACCCACAATCTACCCCCGGTGACCTAACCCTCGGTTGCGCGGATTGTAACAAAATTTTCCATAAAAGCATCAGTATTTTGTAATCGAGAATTTGGATGGGTATTTCTTACGATATTTTAATGTGACAAGATGAAAAGGATACCCTGTTTTCACATGTATGTATATGTATGTAAAACAGCTAGAAGCAGACAGATAAAAACCAAAAAATGTCAAATAGGTACAAACAATGATTTGTGAAATGCATTAATTCATTGACTGCTTACGTACCTGAAGTGAAAATGAGAAGTCTGTGTTTAAAAAAGTATATTGAGTTTTCTAATTTATCCACTCCACTTGATCCGTTTTCTCGGGTGGATGAAGGGTGCGTTGAAAATTAAATTTATTACAATTGAGTAGCTCTCCTGAAAATAATCATCACGTTGAAAGAGAAGGTGAAATGGGATAATATGGTTTGAAGTTAAAATGAAGGTTAAATCAGTAAGATCAACTTTGTCAGTTTGCGGCGTTGAAAGTGAAAGAAGTCGAAACTACGGTTTTCAATAGTTTCACCTTGCATTGAATAACGCTTACGCTTTAAGAAGTTGAAACTGACGACGAAACTTCGATTTACTTCATAAGGGCGATAAATGTCTGTATTTCATTATCTAGTTTAGCAAGATGGAACATCGAAACAGTTCTTCAAAATCCCATAATAAGTCTGCATTTACGTCGTATACTTGTGTAAAACTGTAAAGGATACGTGTGTTCGCCTTCAACGCGACGTGGCGCAGGTTAGGTTTTTTTTTCGTCTGCTAATCTGACTGCACCAATTTTTACTAAGTCGCTTACTAAATCAGTGCGCCGGTCTCTCTCAACGTCACTATAGTCCCTTGCAAATATTGCAATATTCTGCAGATATTAATGCAAGAAATTTCAAATTTTCTTTTACCGAAATTAGGAAGTGGCTATAATACATTACTTGCTGCTTTACTAGTTACTCCTCGAAGTAGTAAACGTTAAAAAAGTTCCTCTATGTCCCTCTATTCAAAACTAAAAAAAAGTAAAATCTAGTCTGATTTTTAGCAAATATTGCAGCAAAAGGTTTCTCCCTATATTCCTTAATGATTGTGAAAAACGCTGAAATGAAGATGAGATCACAATATCGTTTCACCTTCATTTCGGCTTCAAAACTTGTAAAAACGGTAATAACTACGACGAACTCAGCAAAAACTTGTCAATATTCATATATGTATAAAGAGCATCAGCACATCTGCTCTATATAGAGTAGAGTTTTAATAAATTAGTTGATCTATATAGTGAGTAGAGGTGTGATATAATATTATTTGATCAAATAGGAATTAATGTTCTCACTTTTTCCTTGTCTCAAGAGTGCTTCATGTTTTCTAGGAGCATCGATCCCTATAGATAAAATTAGAGTTTCAATTACGTGGAATATCAGTAGGATATATACAATAGGATTGCATATTTTCGAAAGCATTAAAACTTA
>NC_046660.1:94884964-94902976 GCF_010883055.1 Belonocnema kinseyi | reverse complement strand
TAAATAATTTATTACGTGTCTTCAGTAATTAATTGTATGCGTAATTAATATCGGTATGATATCAGGAGCGTTTGCATTTCGTAACGCTTTCCAATCAAAATGATTCTGTGTTATAACCAACCCCCATATAAATGTTATTAAGTGGTTGTGCCAGTGACATATCTCAGTCTTTATATACCTTATTCACTTGCCGTAACTTCAGTTAAATAAGCACTTTTTATACGTATCGTATACATCACATGCTAATTAATTACAAGGTTCAATCCGAACGAGTTTATTTCCATGATTATGAGATGGCATGCTTATTTTTTTCATTAACGATTCAATTAAATATTTGACTGAAGTTAGGAAGCGTCTACAGAACAAAAGTTAAACTTAGAAAAAACGTTTTCAAAAGTTCGGGTTTTAAAACTGTTTGAAAATATAATGAAACAAAATATTTTAGAAAGATTGTGGGTCAAAATACATTAAGTTAGTAACAGATTTCTACTCTCAAAGGCTAATGTTGCATTTAAGAAAAATATGAGCATTTCTGTATCGGCTTACGCGCCGACGATTTGCCTTTCTTTGCTGACTTCCTTGGGGGAATGCGAAAGATACTTGAAGAATTCTTGAAATACTGTACGAAAGATGGTCTGGCAGCCAACATAGACAAAACAAACAAGAAATTGTTAGGGAAAAAGATGTGGCAGTTCGTAAATCTAACCTTGCTATAGGTTCTACGAAATTATCCCGATGAAAGTTAACTAATGGAATTAATATTGTTCAAGCAATGCATATTTGTCAACTTTTTCGTATGTTTTACCTATGTGACCTTGAAAGTTGATAAGAAATCAACTTCAGTAGTTAAAAGTCGATTGTTTAAAATCGACTTAGAAAGACTTGCATTATAAATAAATGTTTTTTACTTCTTAGTCGAAAACTTTCAACTCATAATTTTAATTCAAATTATTATTTTTTTAAATTTGGAATTCACTTAGAAATGAAAACCGAGAGAAAGACTTTGTTGATTCAACAAAATTTGGTCAATAGTTTTAGCTAGGTTTTCACTAAAAAAAATAGGTAGTAAGTACCAACAAAGAAATAGCAGCGACAGATTTCATGAACCCCAGTTAGTTGGGCCGGCCACTTATTTTTCAGTGTTTCAATATGTAGTTTAGTTTTTAAGTTTTTATATTTTATTTTTATTGTTACATTCTCATTATAACGAGAAGTTATTACTTTTATGTAAAATTTGACTTTGTAGGTTTATTTTTTTCTATAACGTTTTAGTTTTAATGTGAAAATAGCTATTTTCAGATTCTATATTGTGGAATATTCTGCACTTTTATTTATTTGATCATTCCTAGAATATCATTGCTGTTCTTTTATGACTGTTATTAATAAAATAGACAAGAATTTTATTGCAGCCTCTCTGGCCCCGATCATCCCCTTTATTGTTATCTAATAAAAAGAAGCGCTATAAAGTTTCTCACGGTGAATGAACCCTCTTATAGCATAGGTGTTCTCGTTATCGCTGGTGGAGTGGTGGTATTTTACGGCCACCGATTAAATTAGTTGCTGTTATTTTTCAACTAATTTAATCGATGGCCGTAAAATAAACTCTTTTTCAGAGAGAAGAAAAAAGAGGAGGAGACGAACCAAAGAGGGCGAGAGGCTGGCCGCAATAGGATATTCTGGATTGTTTTAAAATGGTCTAGAATGATTTGCAATTGTCTAGAATACTCAAGACTCTTTTCCTGAAATATTTTTTAATCTTTAGGGGTTTGTACGCTCTTAATCCGAACCAGTGAAATTGTCACTGGCTGAATAAGTATTTTGAGTTATGACTGGTAAACCAGTGGTTTTATAATTCTTACTCAGCGAACCAGTAAGTGACTCAATTGAAACAGTTACTGAAATATACCAATGACGGCAAATAATAATTTCAACCATAACAATGATATAGTGTTTATGCTAGGAATATCGTATATGTGGTTGCAATAATCAGGAGATATAATGCCTATTTCGCTTGAAAGTGGATGGACCCTAGCCACTTGTTTTTAATTTTGAGCGAGGTTACGCGTTGACAAAATAAAGGGCCTTCCCACAGCTAATCGTAATATATCTAATGATATTGCAGCCCGGTCCTCATTTCTTGTTGTGAATTTATTGTTTTTGAACGATAATGGAATGGTTTGCACAAAGGCATACTTATCCAGGTGACGGGCGATAACGCGTAGGACAGACTACTGGTACTAACTATAATCAGTGACCCTAACTGATTAACATAATGACGGAACTCTAACTGATTGTACCTGTGAAATTTTATTTGATTGTCAGTGTCAAACTTCTCGCTATGTCAGCCAGTCAGATTTTACTCAAAATCAGTGAGATTTTATTGGTTCATTTTAGGAGAGTAGCGCTGAGCAGAAATCAGATAGAATCGGATATGCGGAGGGGGGATATTTGAAAGACCACAGTGTCATGTGACCAGTTTTTTTAAACGAACTTACACATAAAGTACCTATCTGAATTAATTTTCCATATCGGACGACGTTTAGATTGCTCTCCTTTACTTCTATCTGGCACGGGAAATTGATTCGAAATATTATGTTATAAGTTCGTTTAAAAAAATTGGTCATATGTTAGTCTGGTACATGTCCTTCATAAGCTATGCGAAACACTTTTATGTAGGCGCATAAATGCTACGTTGACTAATTTTGTAGAATACTCTAGGTTATTCTTCACTTCTGCAATATTTAAGAAATTTCGGGAAGGACTTCCAAAGTTGTTATAAACCTTTATAGATGCTTCTAAATTACTAAAAAATTGTGGAATATATTCCTAAAAATTGTCAAGCTTTCGACATATATCTTTTTCTTTATTTACAAGATTGTCCGAATTGTTACGTTCAGTTCTAAACACTTCCAAATTAAAATTGTTAAAAGTTTAAGTCTGTTCATTCCTTTAATTTTTAAACTAAAGTTTTAATTTTAACTTGCGTTGGGCCGAAAGGGAGTTGGTGATCAGTTAATAGTCACAAAAACCATGAGGGCCACACTCTCAGCGCGTTAGAATAGATGCATCAGGTTGTGTTCATTCGGTCTTGTCTGTTTACGACTGGACGGTCTGGATTTAGTTTGAAGCCATACCCCAAAACGTTCTTAATTCCAAGTTGCAGTGTATAAAAAATGGTCGATTTTACACGATGTGTGAATTAATTTTAATTGTAAATAAAACTTCTATAGAGCTTCGCTCAAAAAATGTTTCCTCAAGGCCATGTGATGAGAGCGTTACATGATCAGAATCTTACCTTACTGACACTATTTTTATTTTCTATCTTATTTTCACATGAAGTATCACATCGAGTGGAAAATTTGGGATAATAAATAAGAAACACTAAGAAAGCTGGGCTTGGTCCTAAATTTTTATCATTACAAAAAGTTTTTTTTTGTAAATAATTTTTTTTTTTTGCTTTTTTCATCATTATTAAAATTTAGGACCAGGCGCACCTTTCTTAGTGTTTCTTATTTATTATCGCAAAATTTCAACTCGATATTGCGCTTCGTGTGAAATAAGTTAGGAAATAAAAAAATGCCGGTAAGGTAGGAATCTGGTCACGTGATCCACTTATCACATGGCCTTATGGGCATGTGTGTGATAGCGAACATGCTAACGGATGTCCCCTGACTCTTTTTTGTGGGCCAATTCAAACAAATTTAATGTTGCTAAATTTGACGTGTGTGTGTGTGTGCCTGTATTTTGAGGTTATGTGTGTTAAGATTCTCTGTCATAATTATTCTTGAGTGTTACCGACAACATCCGTAAGACAGAGACCTGTATTCTCTGAATGACAGAGAGCTGGAAAACGATCCTAACCTCAAAAAAGTGCTCACGCATACAATTTTTATTTAGCACGATACAATTTTTTTGTTATTATTCCTAAAAAAAGAGTTCGGGGACGCCCGTTATTCTATTTTAAAGCATCTCCGACTGCAGTTTTATAAACATTTTTATTTTTGTGGAAAAAAGCCAAGTGCACTGAACCGGATTTACCACACGACGAAGTATCACATGCCCTTAAATCACATATTTTTGTTAATTAAAACAATCAATTTTCAACATTTTGTTTCGACAATGTCTATCAGTACAGAATATATCGTAAGACTAATTGATAGGTATAGAGTTAGGGCTAATATTAAAGAATGTTCTGTAATAGTAGACAAAGTTTACTCACCACCCGCCTTTCACGTGAAAAATTAGGGAAAACAATCATTTTGACTTTAGTGTAAGTAAAGAGTCGGTTTTTAAGACAGTATGTCTCCTTAAAATTGTTAAATTTCAAAGTCTACATTGAGAAAAGCGTTTGGTTAGGACAAACACAAAAAAATTTGGTTGCTCTTCGTGCTATTAGAGTTTTTTGTTGGTTCAACCAAATTTATTTTAACATTCAAAACATTTTTTTCAATCACTTGAAGGTTTTGATGAATCAAACAAAAACCACATTTTGTTGCACGAATATTTTTCTAAGTGTACAATTCGAATTGTTACACTTGATACGGTTTATATTTAAAGTTTTTAAAGTTAATTCGGCAATTTTTAATTGTGAACTTTTAATATTTAATGTACATAAGTTTCTTTTTAATAAGAATTTTTTTAATATTAACAAATTCCATTATGCTGTCCGTGCATTTATAGAATTTTCTGTATTATATTGAAAAAATATCAAAAGAAAATATTTTCACTGGTTTGCAAAGATCCTACCTTTTCATTTGCGACCGGCTCCAGAAAGCTACCTAGTTCCACACTCTGCAATTGTTATCTTGGCGGAAACGTGGAGCTTACAAATTCTTATTCACTCACAATATTCTTGCCTTTTGTCGGACAATTTACAGTTTTCACAAATTGTAAGTTTTTTTCTTGGAATAAAACCATTATACACAAACACAATGTCATACAAGAAATTTCATGACAATACTATGAAATTATATTATGATACACACACCTCTTTTACTTTCATTTCATTTTTTGAAACTTGCACTTCAGTTTTCTCTGCAAAATTTCACGTTAAACTATAAACACATCGTTAAATGTTTTTCAGCTCGCAGCTTTATGTTGTTATAACCGCAACATTAATTTTATAACTATACAAGCTTCTCAAAAGAAATAAGTAAATTAATGTTTAAAAAAATTTTAATCATACCTTTTTCACATATTATAAATTAAAAACTTTTTGAATTTGATTATTTGTCACTCACTTGTCCCGTTTTTACGAACACTTTTATAATAACTTATGTTACAGTTAGAAAGTCTATAGATTTCTTTAGAATTCATTGTAGTCATTCTTTCAATGTGATTCGATTCACTGCACTTCATTTAAGATATTTACTGCACTTGTTTACACTTGTCATAATTTGATGGATAATTTTCAGTCACGATATTAAAAAATTATATTAAATAACGTCAAACGATAAACTGCTCCATTTTCCAAGATCCTTTCGAATGGACGGAAGCACAGTGACTGAAGACTTACAACAGCTGTGCCATGGCAGGCACCAGGGCATGACAGTAGGATAGTGGCAGGTGAGCCTGAATTTCGTTAAATTCAGGGCCGCTATTACCTGTTATGATGCAAATTCACTCTCATTATAGTAAAAGGATTTACAAGCTATTTTTATCCTCAGTTTATTACATTAAAAATTAATGTTGTGTGTCTAGTAGTTTAATTCAAATGACTTAAGTCCTATGTCTTTGTCGCAATTCGCATCCGAGCAGGTTCGAATTTGTGGACAGTGTGATTTTGAGATTGTCAACTGACAAATCTTTCTCCCTGAAACTGGATGACTCTTTCTGATGAATTTTTTTTTGGGCCTAAATTCACCAGCATGTAATCTCCGAAGTAGATTTCTATCTTATCTTTAAGTGGTGATTTTGATTTTATATAATGTTTTTTTACTCCCCTGGAAAATTCTGATCTTGTTGGTTATCTAGTTCTGTACTGGCATTCTTCAATTGAAAACTTTCTGCAGCATTTTTATCCAGTTTAAAAATAAAAACCCGTTTACGGCTTTTCTGTACATATTTAATACTGAAATAAACACTTTTAAGTTTATTTGCAAACTTTTTATATCGTCAAAATTTGTCCTTTTTAAGATTCATACCACATGCAATATTTGTTAATTAACATTGATCTTCCAAAATTATTTTAATTCTTAAAATTGAGAGCACTCATCCTTGCCACGTGCACAACGATCTACCCTATTCTACACATTTCACGTGGACTTGTGCAACTGTAGTCCAAAATGTCAGGTAAAGAGGGCCACCTGTTAGGTATTCATTTCTATACCTGGTGTATCGAAATGACTTTTGTCAACGCATTTAGATTAGTTTACACATTTTTAATCGCATAAGTCATGAAAAAGAAAGTTTGTTCAAGAGTTAAACATATTCCTCGTTTATCAAAATATCGATTATTTTCAATTTATCGTGATCTGCTTACTGCACTTAAAAAAATGCCTGTTTAAATCAACCTATAATCTGGTTACTCTAAACAGAAAACATAGTAGGAAATATTTAAGCATATAATTCTGGTTAATTTAACCAGACATTTTTTAAAAGTATTCATAAAAGAGATAAACAATAAGTATTATGAGGGTAGAATTCCATTTTGTGACTGTTCTGGAATACGGAAATTCTATACGTTTAGTTCTAGTTGCACGGCCGGAATAAATACATTTTTATTTTTATTAAATAACAACTATTTTTAATTGAGAGATGAAAAATTAGCCACACTCCCTCCGGCTTACCAGTTCGCTTAAGTAATTGTAGAATTTTTCATCTATCTATTTAATTATCAAACAAGAATTTCACCTGGTTTTCCAAAATAAAAAAAAAGGAATGCATGTTTTCAAAAGTTTAAGTCCGTACGTTTATAGTGCTATCAATACCTTTCGCGCGTCCGGTGCACCTATAGAGCTAAACAAATGAAATATCCGTACATTTAAAATCAGTTTTCAGTTTCAAATAAAAAAAGTCTGTTAGATTTTAGAAGATCTTAAATTTTTATCCACCCTGTATATTCCAACCTGGGGTACAGGTGCCGCCCCTTTCTCACAATATTTTTTCTTTGAGGACAGGAAGAAGGGTTCTATGGCCAAATAGTTCCCACAAGAGTAATGTTCTTCTCCATAAATTGCTACTAATGTGCATTTTTTAAAGTGGACAAGTAAATTAAAAATAAGTTTATTTTCAAGAGCATTATCACAATCAGTTTAAACAAATTAAATGCTATTATTTCAGGTGGCTATTTTTAACTTTTGAACTCATATAAAGTAGAAATTGTTCAAACTGGAATCCTTGCAAGTTGGCACTTTTCTACGCCCTTACTATTTTCATTTAACAGCTTCTGAACTTTGAATGCGTGACTTTTTTAACTATTCACTTCCGAATATACGTACCACTTTTTAATCTGAAGTTAGCAAAGTAAAATATAGTACGAACAATGGATTTAAAAGAAAACATGTTGGTATGGTAAAAGAACGTTAAAAAATTATGCTTAATTAAAATAGAACCATACAAACTGATACTTTTTTTTACGACGACCAAGTAAATCTGATAAATGAACTTCAATTGAAAAGTTTGACATTCATTCTTTGACACACACAAGTTTTAAATGTCCGTTGAATAAATTGTAATCTCACAATGCAGACATTAATAGGAACGGAAGTTTGGTCATATCCGAGTATACACAAATGGAACTCGCAAATAAAAAAGTCTCAGGAGCATGTCAGCAGTACGTTAATCCGGTTTTAAACTTAAATTCCCGCCCACTAATGCAACCCTCCTATTTCTCTCTCTTCTTTTCACCGGGTATATGACACTGGAAATTACGTAGTCGTTGTGGAAGCAGCCAAGCATAAAAATCTTTCCGCGATTTCTCGTTATGGAAAGACAATATGCAACTTTATGTCATGGTCAGTGGATATGAGAAACTTTTTTTGTTTTGTCCAAGGAACTTGGAAGCGATAAGATCGGTTAGCGAAGATATTTTCTTTTAAATAGAAGGGCACCATTTTCTCAGCTGGACAAATGTGGATAAGAGGGGTGTCTATGGAGCTTATTTACGAGTCTGATTTGAAGATAAATCCCCCTCATCGGTTTCTTAACTCGTACGTAAAATATATCGCTGTAATTGTTTTTAATGATGATATTTACCAAATTCATCACGCATTTATTATAGCCCGTAAACTTGAGATAGTTTCTATTTTTCTCTTATGAATAAGAGAAATTAAAAAAAAATAATAATAATTTTTCAGCTCCTCCAGGGATAACGTTATCAGAAATTCTGTAGTTCTATATAGCTCTAGCGCTAAACATGACTGGTTAAATTTACAAAAAAAAAAAACGTAATACTTATAGACAGTGCCTTTTATATTTAAACTCGAAAAATGAACACTTTACTGGCCAAAGAATTTCGATTCAAATTATCCAACAATCATCAAAAAATATTTGTCGTTGGGAAATGAGATTAAGAACACAAATGATACACGGTAAAAAAATTGAGCTGTGACAGGGATATTATTCCCCATTATAGCTAAACATTTAGCTGAAAACGAACGAAGGAATTAAGAAAAATCTCTGGATCAGCGAAAATGAATTTCCTTGACCATTTTCCATATACCAGGGATATCGTCTAGTCAAACCCCTAATAAGTACAGCTAGAATAGGGATATTAAGAATAGGTGTCTGAAGGAATTATCGGAAGAGCGCCGATGCATTGTGGGAGCAGCGAAATAAAAGGCGACGCTCTAAGCGGGAGCAGTGACAGTTCAGATTTACTTTGGACAATTAAACGCTTTTTACCACTTGAAATGTGCGCGAATGTTAATATTAAATAGAGTTTATGATGCGGTAATAATAATTTACAACTGTTTCAAATGTAGGCGATAAGTATATTGAAATATCAAGAAACGCGATATCAACAACAAACTTGACCTCCAAATGCATTATACGGATTTCAGGGAAATTCATTTTCGCGATACCAGACCAAAGATTGGCTACTGTAAGTTAAAATATTTCTATAACAACTAAATTTTTTTTCTAATTTAAAGATAATAAAATTACACATATTCTGTCGAAAATAATAAACTCTACAACTTAGGAATTTTGTCCAACTTACTGATTCACGAGAACAGTTTACATAAAGTAACTAAATGTTTAACTCTTCTAACTAAACGTTTTACCTAATCTAAGCGGACACTTTCTTTGAGTTTAATATATTCTCGATTCACTCCTTCCCCTGAAGAATTTTTTTTCCGTGTAATATAAATCGCAATTAATATAGTAACATTTGTAAACAGAAAGTTTATTATTAATTAACTAATAATGTTAGCTGAATAATGAAACGAAGTGTCTAGACACATTGAAAATATTTAGCTTGTGGCTTACTGAGTTTCGTTAAAACTTTCCGCCTTTTCAGTTTCCTAGGGCTCACCAAGAATATTTGTTCTATAACGCTAATCGAATTTCGGTGAACCTAGAAACGGTCATAATAACATCATTATTTTCATTATTGTAACATTAAACATTCAATATAAAACCTTTTTCTGATAAAACTGTCGGTTTTTCTTTCATAATACCATTAAGCCATGTCCCTGCCGGGGGTAGTATGACTCAATCGGTAAGGAGGGGAGTTATGTGGGGGATAGGGTATAGATTTTTAGGTTGATCTAGAATTCCCGTGTTGTTTATTTAAATAACACATTCATTCCACAATACTGCTCCGATCCAGGTCGCTGATCAATGTCTCTAGGGATCACCCCAAGTGAAGAGCATCACAAAGTCAGCATGTAAAGCTCCACACTCCGGCCCATTAGTACACCCAAGGTCTTTCTTTTCAGATGTCATTCCCTTCACTAATACTCTTCCAAATGAATTTCTTATAAGCTATTTGTCGCCACACTTTCCGGTCTTGGTATACCTCTGTAGCTTCCTTCACGTCCACGCATTTTCTGATGCAAGCTCTTGTGGTTCTTTGGCTTCTTACGTCTCTTCGAATTAGTCTCATTTACACATTCTAACCATTCTTTGCGCGGTCTGCCTCTAGGCTCAATGCCCCTCACTTTAACTTGATATACTTCATTATTTGGTCAGCCATTCATCATTTATACCCTCAACATCCTTAAACACTCTTAACAAATTTAATTCACATCCCTAATAGCACGGAACGTTCCCTGAGTGTGTAAAATGTCCGCGGCTTGGGAACATTTCACTGGGACCGGAGGGGAACCTTCCATTATTGTTATTTTTAACAACAATTATCTCGTAAAACGTAAGATATAGGTAAAAATGGGTGTCATTTTTGAGTTTTAAGTACCGTATATACTACCTTGTAATATGGTATCTATATCATAAGCTGACATTAATCTTGACCTACCACTTACGGTTTATCGGATATTCATTGATAATAATAATAATAACGATCATTTATTCTTTGAACGTTCCAGGAATGTTGCCAGAATGTTCCGTGATACTAGAGATGTGTCAACTAGTGTATACTATGAGCAGGAGTTTCATGCTAATCGCGTTAATTTTGCTCTAATCATTTTCTTCATGTTTGTATTTAATTTTCTCAACATTCTTTGCAAGTATTCGATTGATCTGCCATAACAACCCTATCATGTGCGAACGCTAACCCACGTACCTTTAATGTCACGAGATCCACACTTTCTTTGAAGAGGGCCATTCTTGGATACTTGTCCATGAATATCATTCTTAAACATCACAAATGCTATTAAAACATCCATAATTCAAAGTTTTCAGCTAAGCAACGTGAGATATGAAGAAAGTCTGCAAAATAAATGAGTACTATTAAAAATATATACAAAGTCGCCTTTCACTATAATTCGGTTTGAATCATAGTGATTCTTCGAAAATTTAGACATCGACAATGCCATAGGCATTGTCGATGCAGTTTGTTGCAAAAATTTGAGCGCGAAGCGCCAGTATTGCCATGAGAATGTATTCTTTAAAAGCCCGACAGAGCATTGCCTTTTTTTCATCAATTTTCTTCATCTGAAATTAAAAAAAATTAACAATCTCTTTAGAGTAGAGGTTTCAAGAGTTTTGTAATATTTGCAAGTAAGCTTCTGTATATGTATTATACTGTGAACTAAGCTTAGCTGAGAATCGAAAGCGTATCCGAGCGCAAAACGCGAGATTGGACGAACGCGCACCCTAGGCACGCTGAGACTTGCGAATTTTTGGTCAATATCTACCGAGGTAAGAGTTGAACAATTATTATTTTTCTATTATGTCGATAATAATGCCGCAAGGGGCTGGACCACAAAAACATTAGCCGTGTTAAGTACTCAGTGCCTATGACAAGTACTGAAAGCCTTCTCTCACCTCACCCCTGCACAAAGCTAATAACCGATTACAATGGAAAAGTGTGAATGTATATTAATGCTGGTTACAAAAATATTGGTGCAATTGTAGAATACGGGCGTCACCTGTTTTTTTTGGCTGTAAAAACAGTTTTTTTTTGGACAACAAACTATTAGAATTTTTAATTAAACGATAAATGAAGAGATTTCACCAGGCAGAAGTTAAAAATTATTGTTACTTTTGTTACTACGATGTCTTAAATATGGGTATGTCACGTTATCGGATTGATCATATTTAACTCACCGTTTAGGTGCTTTTGAGCATACAAACCATCGACATATAGAAATGGACCGGTAATGCTGTGGGGAGAACGGTAATGGGCTCTAGAGAGAGAGAAGAAACATATGAGACGTAGACATATCTCTTTCTTGATAAAGCTGATTAGTCGAGAATATTTTCGTTGGGTGAAGTTTGGCGCAGCACAGGACCGTGCTTTGTGTCGCGAGTGCCCCAATAATGTAACGTTTATCGAACTTTTCAGAATTGATTTATTTATAATTTATTTATAATTTATTTAATTATAATTTATTGTAAATAAATATAAAAAATGGTGGTAGCTTGTACAGTTTGTGGGCGTTGTCAAGACGTTTATATGGGGATATGTTTTGATACGTAAGTAAAGTTATCGAATATAGTAAAATAAAAAATGTTACAACAAAAAAAAAACCTCAAAATATGAAGTTTTGTATCTATGCAATACAAATGGTTATTTTTTATGTTATAGAAATTAACCGTAGAGAATATTTAGGCAATACCCGGGGCCACCAATTCACTTGACATAGTCCTGAAATAGATAAAGGTAGGTCTACGTCTCATATGTTGTTTCTCTCTCTAAGGCCCATTTCAGTTCTCCTCAAACCGTTACCGGTTTTGTGGGGGCAGGAAGGCACCCCTATGATCAGTACAAAAAATAATGTTGGTCAAATCCCAACCCCTTTTCAACTTCTCGTTAAATATGATCATTCCGATATATCGCGACAGACCCATATTTGAGACATCATAGTAACAAAAGTAACAATGGTTTTAAACTTTTGCCTCATCAAAGCGCTTCATTAATCGTTAAATTACAGATTCTAATAGTTTGTTGCCAAACAATTTGTTTTCAGCCAAAACGGAGGTGACAGATGACGCCCCTATTCTGCAATCTAACCAAAAGATTTTATTATAAATTCTTTACTCAGTGAGAATCGGGATAAAAATAAACATGAAACTTAGGATGATTCGGCAAACGCGATTATGCTTTGATTTGTTTAGTGTTGAGAAGAAAAAACGGTACAACATTTTTCAGAAAGGATTTAATGAAATAATCAAATCCAAAATAAAAAAAGTATCGTGGGTGGGTGGGGGGGGGGGTCAACAGTTCCTGAAAAATGTATCATGTATTTTTTGAATAGCCCCTCATTTATATCTATTTTATTATTTCATTTAAAAAAAAGTTTTTAGGCAAAGAGATTAAAAAATAATTTGGTCTCATGCATATGTCGTAATCCAATAGACGCCTGGATAGTCTGTCAGTTAACCGTTGCTTTTTAGGTCTTATTTATTACAATTTTAATCCTCTTTGAGTCTCTTAAAAATGTTTGCAGTATTTTGTAAGTTCTCATTGGCACCCCTTATAATCTCTACAGAATTTTAAGTCCGATTTCAATACTCTATAAACTTTAAAATAATTCTAAATCCTATTTACAGGTTTTTTAATATAAAATTATTGAAATTTACTGCATATTATAATGTGAGAATAAATTCATTCAAGTTCTTTTTGGTTGACAGACAAACCAACATAAAAATCAATGAAAAAAACTTTTTTGATTTGACACAATATCATACATAAAAATTTCGAAATGAAACGTTCAAAATAATTGATTGAATACTGCTGCATATACAAAATGTAACTATTTTACTAAATAATCAAGTGAATTTTAAATCCTGCAAAATTTAAAAATTCCAAAAAAGAATCGAACACTGCATATTTTCAAAGTATAGCTTCCCAATTTTTGAAGCCTCTTTCCAAATTAATATACTATTACACCATTAAGCCATTTCCCTTTCGGGGTAGGCCTGACTCACTCGCTGGGGAAAGGAGTAATGTGAGTAAGCGATAGAAAATGTTTAGATTGATCCAGAATTCTCGTGTTATTTATGTAAATAACACGTTGTACCTCAACTCTGCTCCGACCCAGGTTGCTGATCAATCTCTCTAGCAATCACCCCAAGTGAAGATCCACACAAAGTCGTCATGTAAGGTTCCCCGCTTGGGTCCTTTAGTATCCAAGGTCTGTTGTTTGAGGTGTCATTCACTCTACTGACACTCTTTTTATTAACCATTTGTCACCATATTTTTCTGTCCTGATATACTTCTCTAGCTTCTTTTACGTCCATGCATTTTTTCATGCTGGCTCTCATGTTTCGGTGGCTTCATATGTCTCTCCTAACTAGGGTCTCATTCACACATTCTAATCATTCTTTCCGCGGTCTACCTCTGGGCACGCTGCCATTTACTTTACCTTGATACACTCGTTTCGTTAGTGGTTCTTTTGGCATTCTCTCAACATGCCCGAACCACCTTAACCGATTTCTTTCCCATGTGTCTACTAACGTCTCTTCTGCACCACATTCTTTGAGAATTATGTCGTGAATAAAATAAAACAATTTGCTTTAAAAAGCCATGCCAGAACTAGGCATTCAAAATTTAATTATTTTAAATTTTGTAGCTAATACTATTTTTTTAATGATACCTAAATTAATTATATTTAGTTATTTTTAAAATACTATTTTTTGAACGAATAATACAATTTTTGAATGAATTACATTTTTTTAATGAATAAATTTTTTTGGTGAACAAATTTGAATGAATAATGATTTTTTTATGAAAAATTATTGAATAATGAATATTAACATTATATATTAACAATATTATTATATAACAATATAATATTAACAATCGGATTTAAATATGAATTTAACAGAACTTTTGTAGAGTTATTCCAAATTTGTTTCACATTAAATCCTGAAATTTACACAAGATTTATAACATTTCTTCAATGTTCGCTCTTATACCTGACTATAGAAATAATTCAGGAAAGATTAATGCACCTTTTTCCGTGAAAATAAGTTTATTTTCATACAACGCTTGGAGACTCAAACGCTGCGTACATACGAAATGACTGCGATTGAGCGTAATGTTTTACATGTAATGTCACATTTAATGTTACTTATGAGAGCCCTGAGAATTCTTACCATAAATTCCTCACCTTTTTCATTTCTGCAAGGAACAGATGGCGTCGATTTTGCATTTTTCTTCGAGCACTCTCCTTTTCGCATTCAGACAGGGTCAAGTACCGGAAGTCAGATTGTGGACTTCCGTTTTTTGCATTCCATCCAACGTTTATGAGTGTAATTCAGAGAAAGCAAATATGAATCAATAAAACAGAGTAGAGAATTTGTAAGCCAAATTTGAATCTATAATAAATAAAATTAAATAATATGTCTCAGATTATCTAGAAAGTTTGTCTAGCATATATTACGTAACGCCTTTTCCGATATTTATTCTAGCTTTTTACTATTGCCGAAGCTCGGCTGCCATTTTCGCGCCTGCACTTGACAGCCAAGGTTTGGCTACCATTGTCGGCCCAACACTGGGTACCAGTATTGGACCAAACCTGGCTGCCATCGTCGGATTGATAACTATGGCCTTGACTTGGCAACCAGGGCTTGGCTGCCATTGTCGGCCCAACACTGGCTACGGTCTAAGGATATGACAAGAAAGATATTAAAAAAATAACTATTAATTGATTGCGAGTACTATGAATATAAATATTAATGGTGCTGTTTAGACTGAATACATATATTACATTTTGAACATTATATTACAAATAAAATTTCTAACGCTACGGAGTATCGAACCTACATCTATATACCTAAATCTATTGCCTAGCAGTCGGGCGTGCTAACCACTCCGCTAAACCGACAAGTTGAAACTCTATGAAAAAGCCATCCTCATAAGCTGCAGTTCAGAAAAGAACCAAATTTTCAGCTCTCTTTTTCTAATTATTTATTATTATGCGACGTTTTGTTAATGTAAAATACACGAAATGTTAACAGGAATACCAATACAATCATTTTTAATTTAATAATTTAAGTCGGTTACAATTTTTCTTCGCGTAATATTTCATTTTTTTCCGTTGTAGCCTGCTTTACAACTTTTTGCAATGACAGGAAATGTAATTTTTCATAAACATTAACAATTTTTAATGACAGAACTTAACAAATTTCATTGTGAACTTTGACAATTTTTCAATAACTTTTAATCTTTCGTGTAAGATTTGCTTATTAGGTGCTAAAACTAAGACTTGGCGAAACAAAGTGCCGATTCTGGGTGAAGCATCGGTGGTAAATCGGCAAATATAAATAGTCAATATAGGCTCCCAGCACTGGCTTAACATTGAGCCGATTGAAATAAAACATTGTTTGCCGTGCACACTTGGCTCCCTAATGTGCCGTCACTGGGCCAGACTTTGGCTGATCCTCGTGAAAAATGGTTCCCCATACTAAAAGTGAGATTTGGCGCAATACAGTGCCGATACTGGGCCAAGAATCGATAGAGGATCGGCAAATATAAATAGCCAATATAAGCTGCCAGCACTGGCTCAACATTGGGCCGATTTAAATAAAACATGGTTTGCCGTGTTAAAGTGACACTTGGCCCAGTAATGTGCCATCACTGGGCCAGACTTTGGCTGATCCTCGTGAAACATGGTTCCCCGTACTAAAAGTAAGACTTGGCCCAATAAAGTGCCGATACTGGGCCAAGCATCGGTGGAGGATCGGCAAATATAAATAGCCAATATAGGCTTCCAGCACTGGGTCAACACTGGGCCGATTAAAATGCCGATATTGGCCCAATAACTTAAGCCGACCTTCGGCTGCCAAAATTGGACCAACACTGGGCCGTGTATTCAGCTCCGGCAATTCGCACTTGGGTGCTTATACCCATTCACCCATTCCCATTCAATTGGCATATTGAAATTGCGTAGTTTAATTTTCTCAAAATTTCAGATAACGCTTTTTTTCTTAATCGGTCATTTTTTGTTGTTAATTTTTGAATGACTGGAATTTGTTTGATCAAAATTCTTAATTCGTTCGCTTTTTAAACTGAGAGGATAAATATTCCTCCAATTATATACTTTATACCTATATGATGATATACCGAAATCTATTTGATTGTTAACCAATTTCTCCTGATTGCTATTTTTACAAATGGAAGCATCGACAAAGATAACGTTGGATTAACGAAAACATGTTTTTTTTTTTTAATAATTGTTCAAACTGCGAGCATATGTCAACAGACTTTATTGTAAGAGACACAGTTTCTTATACACACTATACGGCGTACATAACATTCTTACACGCAAATCTTTTGTCATATTGTGAACATAGCTGTAAATATAAGTATTCTTGTTTATTCAAAATTATCGCAATTTTGTTCATTAATTCGAATTACTGTTTGCACTTATTTTTATTACATATTTCGAATGACTATTTGCCCTCATTTCCATTTCTCGAAATTGTCATTTTTAAGCATTTTACTTTTTGCGAATAACCATTTGCTTTGATTTGCATTTATCCAAATCATTATTTCACATGTAATGTGAAAAATGATAATTAGGGCACTTTTCTGCGGTAATATAAACGTAAGAAACAGTGAGAGACGTAAGATTTGTGGAGGTCATGGGAGCCCTGTTAAATTCTTCCAAGGAAATTAAAATTTGGATTCTTTGATTCACAATAGGTGTATAACCCAATTCACTATATTATGCACTATTACACCAAACTCTCGCTTTGAGTCACCCCGTTCTCAGCCTTCCTAGAACTGGTGGCTCACGCAATTTCGCAGGAGAGTAGGGTGAGAACGCCTGCGACATTTTATATATATATATATATATATATATATATTAATTCGAAAGGAGTCAGGCGGCCATCACTGTTTACGTTAATGTCCCCCCGAAATCAGTCCAAAGCCATTTGAAGGCAACCCCCGACACTTGACTGAAAGCGAGAGTTTGGCGTATTATGGTATTTATAGAACACCCGCTGAGTACACGAGTTTCATTATTTTCAATTTATGCGGATAGGAAAAATTAACGAACATATGTCGGTCATCTCCCAAGCTTAAATAATCGGTCGACCATAGATGTATTTGCATAATCAGATTGCGCAACTACAATAGGTACGCTAGTGATGCATATCTCCACTTTGAAAATTTGCGTAATTAACGCCTTCATTTATCGACTGCCGTATCTCGTTATACAGATAAGCGGAAATGAGAACTTTGCAATTGAACAACTTTTATTCATTCAAACTTTGACTTTCATATATAGAATTTTGTAGCAAAATGTTATCTATATATATATATACTCTTAAATGGTTAATTTATTTTATTATATATTCTATTGTAAACTAGAAGAAAGGATTTCAACGTTTATTATAAATTGTCACTATCTTATTATCTATAAGAGCTGATATATATGCATTCATGCTGCCCTGAGCATTTAGACCTGGTAGTAGACCATAGTGTGTAAATAAATA
>NC_046660.1:94880048-94884864 GCF_010883055.1 Belonocnema kinseyi | reverse complement strand
ATAAACGGAGAAATTTCCGGCATTGCAAGCCGAAGACCAACCTGTCAGGTACAGGTTGAACGAGTCGCACTTTTCCAGGAAAATTTATCTGAAGTTGGCGAGGGCCAACGTTTAATCGTAGAAATTTTGGTGTTTTCTTAAAAAATTCTGTTGTAATCAAGTTAATACTAATACTTATAAAGATATTTAGCTCATAATTAAATTTATAATTGTGATAAAAAATCTATTATATAAAGACCCAAATTCCATACTATCACGTGGAAAGAAGCATTTTCCTTTCTCGAAAATACGACAATAACTATAAATGATTAAATTTTGTATGTAGGTATAATATTATTTCATGGTTTTAATCACGTGAAATTTTTATAAAAATTTAATACTAATTATCTTTCAAGAAATTTTTCAAGAAGATATACCGTGATATCCGCAAAATAATTGTATAATAATGCGTAAAAGGGATTATTTCGTAGAAGTTTTGACAAGTGAATTCTGCCTCGATGCTTTTATCCCTATAAATAGTGCTTTTTCGATTGCTTTCAGAATTACGTAATTCTTATGTGTTTAGTGTTTTGTTTACAATATTTTCCAATCCTAAATTTTCTACTAATCAAAAAATATCGTTAAGATAATGTCTATACATATTTTTGAAATCTACTAAAAATTGCGATTAAAACCTAGAATCTCTTCGAAACCTTGATTGTACTCGTTTTTGAAGAGGGCAAAGTTTGGTTTGCTAAAATTGGATATAATTATTCTAAACTTTGTCGAATTGAAATACTTCAATGAGATATTTGTCAATATTTTTGACATCTTCTGAAAGCTATGACAAAAATTTTGAAAACTCTTAAAAAACTTTTGATTTTATTTTCAAAAAAGTTCGCAGCTATAAAAAGAGCCTTAAAGTATAAAGCCCCCCCCCCCCTTTAATACCCTTTTTAAGATTACGAGATTATTATTATGCCAGTTGGTTTAATATACCTTTTATTTAGAAATGTTACATTTGCCATTCGATTATTCAAATAATTTTGAATTTTAAAGCAATAGTACAGAAAATGTACTTAAAACCAATCGAGAAAGTTGTACATATATGCTTTCTATAAAATGTTACTGAAACTACTTTTGGTTTCAAGTCTCCTTAAAAAGTGCAGAATGCGAAAACTGTATCGGATCTTCCCTTTTAGGAGATAGTCTACATGGCAGAACGCGTCACGGGTGTGCGCCTTTAAAACGCCTTGCACTACCCATACGGAAACCGGTTTACGTGAGACGATTGGGAGACGTGTAGCACTGTCGTAACACAGCCGCAACTCGAGGGCTACCTTTTCATTCTTCTCAAAGCCTTTTCGAATCATTCTTCACGCGAGAGATTATACAATATATACATATTCTAACACCTATTACTTTTTCTAGTTTTATTCTTTACAGAATTCTTCTACTTTTAAAATCAAAAAATTATTTCAACTATACAATACAAATGCTAATTCACTATTATTCTTAATTACGTTGAGTTTTTCGAAATAGAATAACTTATTTATTATTCGCCGTTCTAGAAAAACATCTTTCAACAATTTTCTAGAAAAAGATTTATTTTATACTTTCTAAATATTAATCAGTGAAAAAATTCAATGATTAAAATAGTCGTTGGACATTACACTGACTAATGAGTGATTTCGGACTTATTCATTAATCAGTTGAGTAACACCGGAGTAAATCATGTGAAACATAACCTCTAAGTTTTAAAGTTAAACATGGTTGTTACTCTTTTACTTAAGTAAAAAAAAAAGAATTCGTTAATGAAATTCATTTTTTAATTTTCGGGCGGTAAGTCTGCTGAATTAATTTCGGGAAAAATATGCTCTAACTTGTACAAAAAGTACTTACTTGAAGGGCGTGTACATGACAGTCTAATTTTTAAATTAAAGTAGTATTTGAGGTTAATTGAAATTTAAAAGCAAGGAAACTTTTCACATTTTTTTAACATTTCATCATATTGATGGGCTTTAAGTTTTTACTATGGTTATTTGCTTGAATGTACTAAATCATTATTTTATTATAACTGCTGAATTGACATGGTGCAGTGCTGCCAACTCTCAAAAGTGGTTATTTCACTGATTGTCAGTGACCGGTTTCCAGCTATTTCAATCAGGGAAATCTCACTGACAATCAGTGACATATCACTGATTTAAAGTTAGAGATTAGGGGAGAGAAAAACAGTTAAAAGATTCATATAAGCATTTCATTGTTGTGAGGAACAGTAAAAAGGTTAATTTAACTACATGCTGCATGGACTTAATATAAAAGTTGATTGGGTTTAAAGACCTGTTCTCATTAACAAAAAGTCTCATGATTCTATGAATCTCGGAATTACTTATGTGACTCATGAATTCATTGTATCGAATACTGGTTGAATCATACTCTCTCTATTGATTATAACAATTAAATATTCATAATATAATTGTATACGCATATGAGTGACTTACTGCAGCAATTCCAAGAGGACCGAAAACAATTCCAAATTTAAAAACTTCTGAATCATCTTTCATTTACAAAAAGAAATAAACAAAATAGAAGGAACTTAGTAAAGAGTTTTGAAGCTTCTTCGCTATCAATAATTCAAGATAGTGAACTTATAATGCTTTCATAGAATTATTACTCGTAATACTAAAGAAAATCCTATAAAGATTTATGTGTTTCATAAATTTATTAATGATCTATATATATACATACTTTCGAATTTGTTTATGTGAGTTTGAAATTCAATTAAAAGTTATTCGCCTAGCCCTTTTCTCTCCCTAATTAGGATTCATTATAAATTTTTTCATAATTTGAAAAAGTTTTAAGTTGAAGATAATAGAATGAGTATCACATAAATATATGTATATTCAAAACATACTTTGTCCTTATTTAGGTAAGCACATGTTATTTTGATATAATATTCAAAGTCACTATAATTTGGTATGTACATTTATAAACTAAAAACACAGGAATGAATGAACTTAATTCCAATATTTAAAGTATCATCGCAGATACCTACTTTTCATGCAGTGAAGAAGAGTGAACTAAATTCAAAATAAATCATATTTCATGGGGAAGAATTTCAGGTTAGTATTCGGAGCGCGAGAGCTGTGGAATCGTATAAAAGAAGTAAATAAATCGCCAACCTGGGTTGCGTCCAAAAGAGCAGGTATTCATATATAACTTGGTATCTGAGGAACGAAAGTGCAACCTGTTAGACTGCAGAATTTACTTAGTCGATGCAAAGAATGTGGATTAAATACAAGGCATTAAAGAAATTACAATCCGAATTTGTTTCGCACCTTATTTAACTTCGTTCAGCATCCTCAGGAGCAATGACTTTCGCACATTTTTTTTTTCAACTGCTACCAGTTGGTAACACATTTTTCATGTAAGAAATAATACTATCCCTACACAAATCCTTTAGTTGAGCACCTTTTTATCACATATTCATAGAATACACTTCACATTTCAAAAAATTAGCCGTGAAGATTTGGAGAATATTAAACTAAGAAAAACTATAAGAATTGTGAGAACTTTTTGATTTCTTTGATGTCAGCATGTAGTTGACCTTACGAGACAGTTTAAGTCACAACGGGTTTGATAACATCCGATCGCGATACCGATATGTAAATATGTAACGATATAAACTTATGAGAACGAATTAAGTTGTAAAAGGTCACCACTATACCTGGGAAGTTACATATCTAAACAGGGTATTTTTCTAATAGGGGCATTTTTGGATCCGATAAACATCACTTTGTAGGGATACCGTTCCGACGCGTGGTATCCTCTGGCAATTCACATTACCGACTGGACTGGCGAGTAAACAAAGCGCGAGAGGCGATTGGCCCGATGATCACCTTTCGCCGTGGCTCTCCACGAATCACGACTGATTCCACTTGCTGACTTGCTTCGAAAGTGAAGGCATAGAGGCATTACACAACGATATAACGATGTTTCAGTACAATCAGAGGTGGCGGCCGGCCACCAATTTAGTTGCGATTTGATTATATATATATATATATGGTGTTATATTAAATGTAGGGTGGCACGGCAGACGGAAAAACTACCTGAGCTCCACTTTTTGTTTAAACTCCTTTTATTGGCTTAGAAATTCCAGACAGCTCAAACGTACGTTACGGTGATATAAGGATATGTTTGAAAGCGTGTGGACTTTAATAACCCGGTAACAAGCGTTGAATTCAGAAAAATTAAGAATTTGTATTCCTATGAATACGCGATTTTTGCTCCGTCTAAAAATCCCCCAACGGGTACAGAAAAAGTGCAAATCCTATTCCTCTCAATAGACTTAGTAAAATTTAACGAAAGCATTTATTTAACATATTTTTCATTATTAAATCTTTTTATAACTTATAAATTCGAAAAATATTCATATTTATATTTATTTATATTTTGGTAATTTATTTAAACGTCTTATAAAATGCAAGAAAGAAATCTATGCAAATGTGTGAATTCGAAATAATTTAACTCTAGAGAGGCAGAGTTGAATTGGTGAGAATTAAAATTTCAGAATTTACATTCCGCATGAAGGAATTAAAACAACTTATTACACATATTTTGTGAACTTATTAGAAGGAATTACATTAAATCAAAATAAGACCACTTCTGAGGAATAAAAAATACCTCTGTGAGGTGCGTTACCGGTATAATTAGAAGGCATTATTTTATTATTATTATTATTATTATTATTACACCATTAAGCCATTTCCCTTTCGGGGTAGGCGTGACTCACTCGGCAGGGGAAAGGAGTACTGTGTGGATGGGATAGAGATTTTTC
>NC_046660.1:94878626-94879948 GCF_010883055.1 Belonocnema kinseyi | reverse complement strand
CTTTGGACTTCCCAAATCTTTGTTTCTGTTATTTTCATTACCCTACGAATAAGTATTTTTGAATATATTTTACTTACAGTGCTTAATAAGCTAATCCCTCTGCAATTATTGCACTCGCCTTTATCTCCCTTTCTCTTGTATGTTGGTACGATAATCGCTGTTTTCCAATCGTCTGGGACGTCTCCCATCTCGAAACATAAATTTATCAATTCGCAAACTCTATGTGGTATACACTCGCCACCGTGTTTAAGCATTTCAGCGTTAATACCGTCTACCCCGGCAGCCTTACCGTTTTTCATGTTCTTAATTATATCCCTAACCTCAGTGACACAGACTTTTTCAATTGAGTTTTCCAACGCATCGTGTTCAACATCGCAGTTGTGGTGTCCTATAGCTTCATCTCCGAAATATACTGAAAACACGTTCTCTTTGGGAGAATAAAAAACTGTGTGGCGGTCGCTAAGGAAATAGAAGTGAATAAGTTTAGGAGGTATTTTATTTTTATTGTGGCTTTTTTAGGCAGATGGAAAAATCGCGCATTTAAAATAATAGAATAATCTTCACTTTTGCGCTGAAATCTGAAAATATTAATTTTTCTCTATTCTACGCTTATTACCAGGAATAGCCTAAGTACACTGAAGAAAAAGTAGAATTTTTTGTGTAGATTACAAAATAGGGGCGTAACCTGTCACCTCTGTTTTGGCTAGAAAAAATTTTGTTTGGCGACAAACTATTAGAATCTTTCATTGAACGATAGATGAAGCGATTTGACGAGACAAAAGTTTCAAATTATTGTTATTTTTGTTACAATGATATCTCAAATATGGGTCTGTGACGATATATTGTAATGATCATATTTAACGAGAAGTTGGAAATGGGTAGGGGGGATTTGACCAACATTATTTTTTTTACTATTCATAGGAATGCTCCCCCCCCCCCCCGAAACGTTAGAAAAGGCCGTTTGGATGTTTAAAAGCACCTAACCGGTAAGTTAAATATAGTCATTCCGATATCGTGACATACCCATATTTAAGATATCGTAGTAACAAAAGTAACAATAGTTTTAAACTTCTGACTGGTAAAATCGCTTCATTTATCGTTTCAAAAAAGATTCTAATAGTTTGTTGCCGAAAAAACTGTTTTTGCAGTTAAAAAACAGGTGGCGCCCCTATTCTGCAGAAGGCGAAAAAACATTTGTTATTTAAGTTGCAAAATGTCCTAATCCAATAATTTTTCATGTTTGTTGCTATTCCTACTTTGCTCTATTCATTATTGATTTTTGCTAAAATACACTTATAGTTGGGGATCTACAGTGCTTCTAT
>NC_046660.1:94876806-94878526 GCF_010883055.1 Belonocnema kinseyi | reverse complement strand
TGTAACAGTATTACTTGAAATTTACCACCAAAACTTTCTAATAATAAATGTAATAATCAGAAATTCACGAAAAAATTTAGTCGGAAAAAATAACGTCAGATGGGGGGAACGTTCAAATCTTATGGACCCAAAGAGGGGTTACCTGGTTTAAAATTTCAGAAAAGAAATTTTATGTAATTTATACATGGCCCCTCACAATGCATGGAGGTAATTTCTTGAATTATTCTAAACAAATTAATTGATAGTACTGACATGTATAGAATTTTTCTGTCTAAATGTTTTACAAGAGTGGTCCAAATTTATAACTGTAAAAATTTGACTTTCGATTTTTCGTGATCCATCGCCCAGCATTTTGTTCATTTTCCGAAAAAAGAAATTCCCTATTTTTTCCAAATCGTCCGACACTAACTCGCGCATGCCCCTTGGATTTGAAATAAACATGGAATTTTAAGCGTGGAAAGCTCGGTATTCGAAAAAATGGAAAACAAGAAGTACAGTGAAATTCTTGGGGCTGACGGTGGGTGGAAACTAACTCATTATAGCCCGCTCTGCATTTGTTTGTTCATGTCTGAGTGCTCACCTGAGTGACAACTGCAGTTCATTTAAGATCGAACAGAAATCTGCTTTCTTATGAATAATTTGATGCACTCAAATTATAGCATGAAAAAAAATCACAAATCAAAATTAGATTTCCAAACTACTAATTTTCCGGCTTATTAGATACAATTACATCAATTACATAATTTTTCGAGATAAATTATACAATTGATGAATATCAAGAGTAATGTTTTCTTGTTTAATCTTTTTAAAATTATTTGAAAAACTTAAATTTGTTTAAACATTTTTTCCTCGGTAAATCGCGAAATGATATTTTCTGGAACTAATGACACGCAATTAACGAATAATGTCCATGTGCGAATTTCCCATCGGCGCAAAGTCGGCCCGACTTTGTACAACTCTGTCCAACCTTGTTAGCCGAAGGTCGGCCCAACTAGTGATTGGGCCAGTTGTGTTTAACGAGATCGACATAGCCTTGCTCAACAATGCAGGGACAGCATTGCTCTTAAATATAATTTTAACACCCACCATTGCTATACTCTAAGTCTCTAAGGATATAACAAAATAGGTATTCAAAAATAAATAATAATTGATTGCGCGAGTATTTTTGTTATAAACGTTAATGTTCCTGCTAAGAATAAATACGTATATTACATTTTTAAACATTATATTACAAATAAAATTTCTAACCCTACGGGGTTTCGATACATACATCTATATTTGAATCTATTGCTTAGCAATCGAGAGTCTTAACCTTTACTCTATACCTACATTATTGATAGTCAATGGAAAAACCATCCTCATAAGCCACAGTTCAGAATAGTTAAAAAAAACAACATTTTTTAACTCTTTTTCTCGTGAATTTTTGTATTGTAAAATAAATTAATTGTTAAAGCGAATATAAATAAAACAAACATATTTCGCACTACTGAGTGGCCTATTGTCCAGAGTTCTTATGAATACAAAAGTTGGCCTTAAATTTGTTTGCCGATCTAGTCTGGGTGCCGACGTGACCTCGCACATGGATGAGAATAATAATTTTTGCATTCTCGTCAGAGAAGGTATTACCAGGTGTATACATATGAAACCGGTATTTTTTCAAGAAAAAAACACATTTATTTCAAGAGAATGATAACAAATATTTTATTCAAAGTATGCGCCC
>NC_046660.1:94870707-94876706 GCF_010883055.1 Belonocnema kinseyi | reverse complement strand
AATCATGTATTTATGAGTATTTAAACTCTTAATATTTTCTTCGGGGCCAGGCAGATATGTTTCATTTAAAGTTAAGAGTTTATTTCAAGTACAGCTGGCCAGTGATTTTTTTTTAATAAAAAAATTCTAAGTCCCATCTTTATGAAAAATTGTAAATGTTAAAAAAAATTACATTCCAGGTTTAGATTTAAATGCTTTAAAAAAATGTAGTCTTCTGTGACTGTACAATGTACAATGTACATTTTAGTACACGTCAACAGTTTGTATATTTTACATTTAAATAATGTCGTATAATAATGAATATTTAATTGAAAAAAGGGAGTTTGAAATTTTGTGTTTTAGCTTTCTTAAGCTGTAGGTTATGAGGATGGCTTTTTCATCGAGTTTCAACTTGTCGGTTTAGCGCAGTGGTTAGCACCCCCGACTGCTAGGCGATAGATTTAGGAATATATTATGTAGGTTCGAAACCCCGTAGCGTTAGAAATTTTATTTGTAATATAATGTTTCAAAATCAAATATATGTATTCACTCTAAACAGGACCATTAATATTTAAAGTAAAAATACTCGCAATTAATTAATATCTATTTTTTAAATACCTTTTTTGTCACATCTTTATAGAGTATAGCAGTAGCGAATGTCAAAATTACCTAAAATGTTCAAATGAAATTTCAATGTTTGAAAACATAAATGATATTCGGATCGTATACAGTCGTATGATGATGAACGAATGAAAGAACTGGCTGCCAGTAGCGTCACAATACCCTGTAGGACAGTGATCGGCAAAATTTTTGCTTCATTTTCAGGTATGGTCAGGTATGGTCAGGCTCATGCACTTTTCGGAAAATTTGTCAAGAATAAAAAGTTCTTGTAATCAGCCGAGAAATACGCCTGAATTTTCCGAAAAGCGCATCGTTTATTGTAAAAAAATTCATGAATGTTTTCACAAAAATTTTGCCATTAAGACGCCATTTTGAAAATACTAAAACGAAAAATCGATCTTTGAATCATGGATTCTCAAAGTTTAGACATTTATTCCATCCGTTAGTGAGATTCCAGGTTAATTACAGTCTCGAAAAGCTTTGGAAAATGGTTCACAAAAAAAAATAGGCACGAAATATCACGTTTTTTTTTGTTTAAACTGCATTTTGGGATAATAAGAAAATTTTTTGAGGAATTTCATTGGCACCGTCAGAAAGAGGAGATCTTAAGCAATAAAAATATATGTGTCTCAATTTTTTCTAGTGTCGAATACTCTTAGTTATTGGCCGTTGAAAAGCAGTGTACCGGTAGTGGCGTTTTGGCCGTTTAAGGGTTAATATCAAGAAACATCAGCTTTACAGTCAATTTAATACTAAATACTTCTCAAATTTTCAACCTTTATAGACAAATTAAATGTCTTTGGAATCGTAAAAATACGGAGATTCAAAATATATTACATTCAAGTCACTGATTGCAAAATTACGAATTTTTTAGTGTCACATTTTTTTCCCATTTTCTAACAAAGGACCCTTGAGGAAAAGGGTGGTCTGGCCAAGCACGCAGGTACTGCCCTGAGAGTAGGTCACAGGGCAGCCAGGGCAGGCTACCCTGCCCAGGGCAAGAGCGTGCCGACCACTGCTGTAGGAGACCCGCAGCGTCTCTTCTCTTTAATTGAATTGAAGGCGGGCTGTCCCCACTAAAACCCTACTAGAACATCTAGTAGGGCCCCCGTGGCCCCAGCGTTACGTTCCAGATGGGGCCCGATTAGTTTTTTCCTCTAGAGCCTGACTAGTCGTAGGAAAATTAGCCAGGGCCCCACTCGAGCCCTTTTGAAATTTCTGCACGGGGACCTTTAATTTTAAAAGCTATTCGCAAAAACATAGGAAAAGTAGGTACAAAGATCGAGCGCGAAGCGCGAGAACCATCAGTGAATATATTATTTTACTTTAACATAACAGGAGTGTATTACTTTTAGTGGAATAGATCTGCCAAATTTTTGAAATAAAAAAAAGTGGTCGCACAGGCCCATTTTTGTCAATTAAAGACTAATTCTATTCATTGTCACTGTTAATTGATTATTTTACTTTCGCATACTAGGACTGATTCGCTTTTTATAAAATACTTTACCCAGATTTTTAAAATTTAATTTAAATATAATTAGTGTAATAACTAATAGTGTATAATCAGTCAAGAAGATGTCATTTTTCCGAATATCATTCAGGAAATTTTATTCTTCTTCGATATTGACAGCGGAATTTGAAGTAACATAAGCACTTGTCCAAAAATGGACCAGCAAAATCCTCACATTTTTTTAATTCTTTCAAAAATCTGGATTTTTTATTTCACTAAAAATAGTCCAGGGATTCCAAAAGAAAATAATCCATTAAGAGCGGCAATTTAAAAAAAAAATAAAAAGTAGGCCCGCGAGAACTCTAAATATTTTTTCAACACATTTTAAAATTGTGGTTGATTTGTTTCACGTAAATTAATATAGTCCAGGTATACCAAAGTAAAATGATTCATTATGTTAATATATATTATATTCCCACTATGATTTTTGTAATTTATTGAAATATTCAAGTAATAGTATTCACTTATTAGTACCAGACGTTATCCTGTTTTAACTTCTGCTATCATGTACCTTCCTAATGATACGTAATTTTTTTTAATGCTGTCATTGACTGTTTAATAGTAATATGTAAGTCATTAACTCTCTGTAGTAAAATTAAACAAATATCCTCTTGTTCATTATTGAACTTTAGTGAAACTAAACTTTACATTATTGATTTTTTAATCGCGCATGTCCATCTCTTTTTCGGGTTGAATTGAATGTATACGTAGTCAGCAATTTAAATTAATAAAAGTATTTCCCTGTGGACCTGCAACCTACTATACATCTAGTTTCCAGATATTCATTATATTCTGTGCAGATTCAAGACTGAGCAAATTTTTAATTTAGACGTTGAATCTACATTATTAAAAGATATTAAGAACATATAAAATCATAAAAAACTATATTCAAGATAAAATAGGTCAATAGTAATTTAGAAGTTAGAATTTGCCGCCCATAGGATAACAGAAATTAATTACTTGATTTTGAATGAACAGTAAGAAATGTAATTATCCAATTTTGCCGCCCTAGTTTGCAGCCTATGTAGCCTAAATGGGAAATCAGCCACTGATAATATTATTCTTGAGATTATTAATTTTACATCATTTAATGATGAAATAAATATAAATAATATATTATAGGGTTTTGAAATTAATATGGAGTTTTAAATGGGAAAAGCTCGGATTTCAAAAAAAAAGAAATGTGCCCAAAAAATGCCAAATGACAGTTTTAAATAAAATTCATTAAAGGCAGTATATTTTTGCATTTTTTAAACAATAATTATTTCTATTTGTTAAGTGAGTAATTTCTAAGTATATTTTTAGTTTTCTTAAAAAATTATTATTTGTGTAAACACAATTGCTTGTCTAGTAAATGGTAAAAGGTCACTACTTTCCAGGATAAAAGATATATTTCAAGACGGCCCTGTGAAACAGAGGTCTATACACGAGTCACCCTCCCTGCTAAAGTATGATTAAAATTCCTTCGCATGAGTACATTACCGCTAGACAAATACACTTCGTAGTTTATAAACATGTGGAAATTTTTCTTTCACATACTAAGGAGGGCTAAGAATCACTGTATATGAATTTATTCACAAGCAGTGATAACCCGAGGTTGCATCCGACTTTTATTAGACGTACTCGAATTTACCTGGACGTTTGGACAGGGAATTAGAAAACTGAAAAAAACGACCTCTCGAGTTCAGCCATTTTTTCGACACTCGAATTATAAGGCAGACTCGGCCCTACCCATCGAATGCACATAATCATCCTTAGCGTCAAACCTCCCCACAGTGTGGCAAAATGGACCAAATTCAATCTTCACGCGAATTTGTAATGGGTTTTGATAAAATAAATTGGATAATACTCGTTAGGTGATCAACTAACACCTACGACTGCTACTTTTGTTAAAAAAAACTGCAATAAAACAATAAAATCATTGATTTTTCACTATAAAAATCAATTCTTTCTTCTAAAAAAATACCTATACATATTTAATGTAGTTTTCTAGAGAATAACTGAGGAATTTTAGTGTAATAATATTGGAAAAAGTAAAAAAAAGGTTTTCTAAATAAAAATTTAGTTTTCTGAATCATAGTAATTTTGTGAATTTCGCGTGTTTCATTTTTTTTCTTTTCTCCAGGGTCGAATTTGACAAAAGTAGCAGTCATAGGTGCTAGACGATTACCTAACGAGTACTATAAAATTAATTGTATCCAAATCCATTTAAAATTCGCGTGAGGATTGAATTTGTTCCATTTTGCCCCAAGTCGAGATTCACGTCACAGCTGATGCCGTCGGTTTTTGTTTAACATATTTTTCAACTGTTTGAACAATTTTCATTTGTATAGTTTTCTTTTTCCATTAAATAGTGAAAAGTTCACATTTTCTGCAATTAATGACACAGTTCACGAATTTTGAAAGTATTTTTTTTACATTTGGAATGTATTCAATCAATTTTTATTTGTTTACAAATTTTTTCATGTTAAGTCGTAAAAAGTTATTTCTTTCTGAAATTAATGATGAAGTTAATAAATGTTAAGACAGATTATTCTGGTGAAAGACAGTTTGCAATTATTTAAACAATTATTACCACTTGCTTCTCTTTATAGGGAATATGGAGAACAATATAGTTTTTTAATTTTTTACAATTTGCTGCTTATCAATCACTATTTTCTTATCTCAACGAAATTAATCTGAAAAATAACTCTCCATAATGTATCTATGAAGAAAATATTTAAAAAAATTAGTGTATAAGTTCTGAGATAAAAAAATACTGAATAATAAGCGTCATAATTTATGAATAAGAGATTCGAGAAAACTCAAATTTGCTCCACCTTTCGTATGAAAAGGTATTACGGATATTTCCCCATTACGGAAAATTCCGTTAGTTTCACGGTACAACTAACTGGTAAAGTATTGTGATAGTGCGAGTGTTACAGAATTTTCTGTAACGTTAGCCCTAAACGTGTTCGAAAAGGGGTTCTTAACATTCTTAACATTCATTAATCTGGTCAATAATTCCGGAAAGTAGTCGTTTTTCAAGATTTACAAGGGAAATCATTTCTTATACAAATTAAAATTGTCCTAAGAATTACTACAACCTAGCTTTGTTAATAAAATATCACTCTTAGCATTCAGTAACTATGTTATTAATTCCAGAAAGTAGTAAGTTGTCAATCTTTCAGAGGAAAAAATTGTTTATACGAATGAAAATTGTGTTTAGAATTGCCAAATATAGGTGTTATAGTTTTAAAAATGTTAATTTTTTGATGATTCAAGAAAATTAAAAAAATTGTTATGATAATCTTGTAGGGCATTCAGAAAACGACATTTTTCTTCTCTCGATTTTTTATATCGCGCGTTATTCTGCTTTAAATGATTATTTTCTTGTGTTTTTTAAATCTTGTAAATGTTATAATTCTGGCAATTTTTGCTTTTATTAAAAAATTCATCAGGGTAAATTGTTCGTTTTTCATTAATGCTTAAAACTATACATAGAATTTTTAAATCTTCAAAAAGTGGTCTCAGAAATTTTGAAAATGCTCTAACTTTTCGAATATTTAACCAAAATGGCTGACTTACGAACTTGACCTTCATTTTAAGACACTATAAGAGATTTTACCAAAGACTAATCCAATCTGTCATTTCTTTAGAAAATTATCGTGTTAACAAACTAAAAATCTACAGTCACACTAACTAACGAAAAGACAGAGAAAAATTCGAAAAAACTTGTTTTTCAGATTTAGGGTGTGTCAAAACGAGGACATTTGACAAAAACGGAGGTAGTCAAATGTTACATAAATCTACCAGGTGTATACATATGAAACCGGTATTGCCATCTAGCGGCCAGTAGGCACACTTGTAGGCACTATCGGAACTTACCATTTGTGCTAATTGGCGTATT
>NC_046660.1:94863140-94870607 GCF_010883055.1 Belonocnema kinseyi | reverse complement strand
CACCAGTTTTTTCTAGACTAAATATTCTGATAGGGGCCCCATCAGAACCCAACTTCAAATAGGGAAAGATGGGGATATTTTTGCACAGGTCAAAGCATCGACAACTATAATTCAGACATGCATTCAACCATTTTATACAAAAAGTCTTATTTGGACCACCCTAATATATATGAAGGGTGACAGTGCATACGGGCGTAAGTGCCGAAACCTGAGTTTTACAGAAGAAACAAAAAACTTTCCAACTTAAACGCATTCAATTTTTAATAAAGAACCCGAGGTATTGCCAGTCTCTATAGAGTCGTGAAAAGAACGCTTGGATAAATGCAAGAATCCCTTGTCAACGAATGGCACGTCTAAAAAAAACACCGGATCTGATAAAGAGTTGTATAAATGTTCTATTTTCGTATTCTCATCCGAGAAGAGATTAGATTTGTGTAAAACTTGACCTTGACAGTTTTTTATGAGTATTCTGTCTTAAACTAAAGGTCAATATCGTTAGCCAGCCATTTTGGATGAAAATTTAAAAAATAAGAGCATTTTGAAAATTTTTGAAACCATTTTTTTCAAGATTTAAAAATTCTATGTAAGGTCGTTCATAGTACTTAAACATTCAAACAATTTGTCCGAATCACTTTTTTCGAATTATTGCTACATTTTGGAAAAATGCCGTTAACTGCAAAATTTGGCGAATCGTGATTTGGAAGACAGCCGTAACTGACCGTTAACTGCAGGCTCAAATCATGGACAGCTGAATACGTCATAGAAAAATTCGAGAAAAAGCCGCAACGGGCAGTTACGGAATTGCTTTAACATAAAAATCGATGTGTACTCTGAGAAGTTAGCTATAGGAGATAATTTATTCGCGAGCTGATTGACTCTCGAGTAAACTGATCTGTAGTTGTATATTAGCCGCGAAATTCTAATGATTTTTTTTTAATCTATAACCTGATTCTTTTAAGTTTTTGACTGCAAAGTTTTGAAATATTTTTTGCAAAATATTACTTATTCATATGAAAGAATGCAATTTTCAACAACGTTGCTGGAAGCTTATTAAAACTGGCTTGAAAGTGCTCTAAGAATTCGAAATAAAAGTGACTTTCATCATTATTTTATTTTTTTCATCATTTTTAGAAACCAAAATCGATGAAAGGAATCACGGGCGGGATGTTTGAATCTTCGAACCAAATAGCTGCAATCGCTATCAGAAACGCAGCGCCTGAATTAAAAAAAAGAGTTTTCTGTGAATTTTTTATCGAATTTCATTTTATATTATTAACAAAGTTTTATATATTTTTTCAAAGTTTGCATTAAGAAACCTCCAAAAATATATATTATATGTCTGTATACACGCTAAATAAAAAAATAAAAATGACTGTTGATAAAAAAAAATAAAAAATAAAAAAAAAAAAAAAAAATAATAAATAAAAAAATTAAATTAAATTAAAATCTCTGAAAAGAATATAAATACATGAAAATCATCTAAAAATCAGAATATATTATTAATTGCATTGCGAAATTTGAAATAAGCTAAATTGAATGACCTGTATTTAAAACTGAACTAGAACTCCGAGCGCGAAGCGCGCGGGTGTTCTAGTACTAAATTATCGGGCGGTGATCTCGAGCCTTCGTGATTTCGAAGGTACGCGCTTATGGCGTTCTCCGGAAACATCGAACCCCGAGATGCTGAATTTCAGCTTCCCAATCAACACCGTTAATTGCATTTTAGATAATTAATTAACATTTTTAAATAATTTATTAGGCAAAAATGAAAAGTTTGTATACAGCTTAGTCAAGAACGACAAAAAAAAAACAGCAGAAAAGGAATTAGAATCCGTGATACATGCGAATAAAAATTCGAACAGTTTTCGTCGATTTTCTCTGCTTCGATCATTTTGCTGTTAACGGTGTTTTCTCAAATCACAGGAGATTACCAATACATACTATGAATTGTTATAATATAAATTGATTGAAATAATAGATTTTTCAGGGTAGCTGAGAATGAAATTTAATGTAAAATAATAAATATTAAAATAATCACCACAAATAAAATTTGTCCTCTATGTTGCAATATCTGAATAAGCAGCCCCAGACCGAGGTACACAAATAAGCGTAACGGAACGCTTCCCTGAGAAAATTTTACATGTGATAATAAAAGCTGTATACATTTTGTGCATTTTTTATTTTCTTAAGTAAGAAAGTTCTTTCGAGTTCTTTTTACGCTCGGCTCAACCCTCAAAGAAACATCCAGAACGAAGCAACCGTTTCCGAGAAACCCCTCATGGAATGGGCGAAAATCCACTAATAAAAATTTTATTTCAAATAAAAAATGCTTTATAAGCTAAACAAATTTAATTAAAAAAAATATCAAGAAAGTGCTTATTAGTATCTTTTGAGCTCTAACGAACAGTGAAACGAACATGCATCCTGAAAGAAGCAATTACTTTCGAGAAAACTCTTAAAAAAGGACAAAACTATGATACAAAACAGCATATTACTGAAATATATTCGATAAAAAAATATGATTCGTACTCGTCATCCGCGAATTCATTAATCTATCTATTGTAAAATTAATTCGTTTATGCGTACAGTTTACAAAAAATTATTTTTAAAAATTAGGTAGCTCTTCCGGCTTTTACGAACACATTCTTATAACGTATCTCGTTCTTCGCATTCGATGTTGTCCAAAATCTTATCTTTTGTACATTAGGTTCGATACTTTTATATCAAACGTATATTAACATTGATTCAGATTATTTAGCGACAGTTATTTTTCACATAAAAATAATACAAAAAGTAACGTTTCCTTCTCTTGACTTTTCTTTATATCATGTGTTGTTTGACTAAAACTGTTTATTTTCGTTTGTTTTTTGCTTTTTGAAAATGCCATAAAACTGGTAATTTTCTTTTTATCAAAAAAAATCATGAAGATAAATTGTTCGTATTTTTGTGTACTGTTAATAGGCATACACCTAATTTTTAAATATTAAAAAAAGTAGTCTTAAAAATTTTGAAATTGCTTAAACTTTTTCAACTTTTCGTCAAAAAATGCTAGCTAACGAACTCGTCCTTTCTTTTTAATACCTTATAAAGTGTGCCGAAGGGCAATCAAATCGAATAATTCCTTCAAATGTTACCTTGTTTACAGACTAAAAAAACGAAAATAACGGCAACGACGGCAGACATACACCGACGTAATTTTTTTTTTTATTTAGCGGGTCTCAAAACGTCGACATTTGATGGAATCCGTGAAAGTCATTTTTCACATAAAATCAATGTCTTCTCATTATGATGAGAATGTAAAAATAGTACCATCTTGATGCACGCAATTTTTACAGTTGCATGCTAGGATTATATCTATACATTGTGTGGACATGTTCGCTACACTTTTAATCTGTACTTAGTCCTGAATTGGATATGAATATTACGAAAGGTGCTATATTTTTCTATTTTTTTTGCTCATTATAACTTGTATTTCAAATGTAAAATTATCTATAAAAGCACGGTGATAGAAAATTATACTTCCAGTGAAAACGCCCATATAAGTTTTATGTGCTTTAGGAAATCTGAGTAATCAAGCGTTAAAAGTTTATCCATATATCCATTCTTAACGCTGGTTATAGGTGAAGCGCAATTTAACTTCAAAGCGAGCAAGGTTATAATAGTTCTAAAGTTTCAAATCACTGTACTCTGCTGGAATACATATGCTATACATATGTGTATTCTGTCGTGGGAAATACTAAATATTCAGCTATACAGCGTGCCTGCACGCAATATTTCCATTCGAGGGCATTATGTTTATTTGTTTGTGCACTGAGACTTTTCTTAAAAACACTTATTTTGTGTTTATTATTATTTTTCAACTTTTAAAAGAAATATAAAAAAGGACATCAAGTCTCTGATCAGTAGAAAAACAATCAGTACTAATTATCAGATTAAATATGTACACAGAAGAAAATAATATTGATTATTACGGCTAAAGTATATCAAAATTTGATTTCTTCGCATCAAACAAGAGAAAATGCGTTGAGTTGATATTATATCAATATAATAAATAATGTTAAGCCCCGAGAAAAACAAACTGAAATATTCTAGAATTTTTGGAAATTTTTTAAAATATACCCCCAGTTTTTACATATTCTGGAATATTTGATAAAGGGTCTAGCCGGGTAAGCATGGCAAATCGGCCCCCGCTCATATCAGTTTGAAATTCACATCAAATTTTCATCCTGAGGTAGCAAAAAATGACGAAGAATTTCAAGGTTCAAATTGCATTTTTGGGAAGTTATTGATGGGAAATAAAAATAAAGAAAGTGTTTTTTCTCGAAAATCGCTTGACCAATTTTGATGAACAAAATATATGTTATGAAGAAAGCCCAGAAAGTTTTCCAAAAAATTCAGGAAAATTTTATGGCCAAAGTAACAAGTTAAAAGAAATGTTCGAATTGTTTGCCCATTTTTTTAAAATGATTTTTTTTACCTGCAACAACCATCTTTTCCCAAAAAATCTATACATTCCCCACATTAACATATTTCCCCCTCGAACTGATCGGAGTGGTGCGCTAATTAAAAAAAAACATAATTTTTGTATTACAATATGAAAACCTCACGTGACATACTCAGACACACACGCGCGCGCGCGTGTGACTGTTCTTGAAGAAGGGACCTTACGTGCCAAAGCTAAATTTTATAGTACGGGCGATCGTAGCCGAGTCCCCAAGCAGGCATTTGCGTAGTGGGGGAGACGTCAACGAAAAGCACCACCACCAGTTACCACTGCATCTTTAGGCTTCTTATCGCCTTCTGCATTTTTCCCGCAAGTGTTATAGCATATTGTTGACACGCAGGGATGCTTTTTAGGCCATTAGCGAGTGAAAGTTTGGCACCTGCAAGAGCGCCGATGATAAGGACGATCAGTTTAACAGAATATTCCGGGTACAATCGTTGCAACTCCCTTATAAGGTCTCGATACCTCTCTTTCTTTTCATTCTCCTTGGTTATGATGTTTTTGTCAGCTGGTGCCGAAAATTCTATAACGAACATAGTTCGCTTCTCGAAGTCAAGAAGAACCATGTCAGGCCTCGAGTGAGCAACAGAAACAATTGTCGAGAATATAAAGTTCCAGTATATGCTGCATTTGCCATTCTCGGCAATTGACTCGATTTCCTTAGGAGCATTTAGAGGAGCGATATTAAGGTTAATGCCGTAAGAGTGACAGAGATGGTAATAAAGCACTCTTAGTGCCGCATTGTGCCTTTGAATACAGATCGTTCTCGCGTGAGTTGGACAACTAGCTAGTATGTGAGCTAAATGCTCGGGGTGTGCATGGCACGCCCTGCAGCTATCATCAGGAATGTCTTGGCTCAAAATGTGGCATTGGTATGTTAAGGTGGAAATGACACCGCCTGGGCATGCAAAAATTAAAACCTCCGTACCAGACTTCAATCCGGGCGATTTAAGGAAAGCAAACGTTAGCTCACAATACATTGACTGATCCTTCACATTTCTGTGGAAGATACCGTACATCCTCTTATCGAGGAGCTGTTCACGAAAGTTTTTCTCTTGTGCTTTCTTAATCCGGGCTTTCAGGAGTAAGTACTCGAGATAGATAAGATTTGATGTATTTTGCTCACCCCTGATACTGAAGTTAAGTCGGAGTGTTTCAGCAGCCTTCTGCACTGCTTTGTACAGAAACGGTCCTTTGCCCACTTCTTCGTGATTCCTGACCATTTTAAGAAGAGGGTGTCTTCTATTTGTAACTCTATGTGCTATACCCAGAATAATCCTGTTGTAAAGACATTCAAGACTCAATATTCCGCGACCACCTTGACGGCGTGAGATGTACAGTCGCGGAACGGAAGACTTAAGATGCATGCTTTTGTTTATGTGCATAACCTTTCTTGTTCCGATATCAAGGGATCTGAGCTCGCTCTTCGTCCATGGAACTACTTGAAATGAATAGAATACTACCGGGACGGCAAGCATGTTCGTTGTAGATACTTTGTTCCTCGTCGACAGTTCGGAAGACCAAATCTGCTGGATGAGAGGTTTGTGTCTGCTTCGGAGAGTATCCTTTATCGATGTCAAATCCTGAATGCGGCTCTGTGGCACGCCGAGGTATGTATAAGTCTCTCCAGCGCAAAGGTGTCGTATAGCGCTTCTATCAACGAGCTCAGGATCTTCAGGGATGCCATTAAGTTTTCCTCGCTTCAAATAAACCTTGGCGCATTTGTCAAACCCAAATTCCATTCCAATTTCCTTAGTCAGCTCTTTGGTTGCTATATAATCTTTGTTAGTTATAAGTTAGCTCTTTGTTTTTAGCATAGATCTTAAGATTGTCCTTGTAAAATACATGAGTGACCTTTTACTTTCGATCTGCAGGTTTGCTGCACAAGTACCCATCGGAATGGCGAATTGCTAGAGATAGTGGCAATAATGTAAGGCAAAAGAGGAGTAGGCTCATGGTGTCGCCCTGAAAAACACCTTTCTGAAAGGTGACCTTGTTAGTTGTCACACGATTTTTTCCAGATGAGATAGTAAATCTGGTTTTCCAAAGCGGCATCAATCTCTCTATGCACCTAACTATTTGCGGATGAACCTTTAAGATTTCCAAGACAGATGATAAGTCTATGTGAGGTCGAATCGAAAGCTTTCCGATAATCAATCCAGGCCATCGATAGGCCACGCTGGTAAAATGCTGTATCTTTGTAGACACATCTATCGATGAGCAGGTTCTCCCGACATCCCGCTACGCCTTTCTTTGAGCCTCGTTGTTCATACATTTCCTGCCACACAGGTTCAATGGACCGAACAATCCTATCATTTAGGATAGCTGTGAATATCTTATACAGTGTGTTCAGACAAGTGATTGGCCTTTAATTCTTCGGGGATCAGCTAAGTTGTTTATTTTCAGCAGGAGTATTGTGCGCCCTTCCACCAACCACTCCGGAATCGGCTCTTCCGACTTTAAACATGCGGTGAAAATACGGGCCAAATGCTGATGGGTTGAAGGAAAGGTCGCGATATCCCGCCGATCCATCGCATTGAATCCATTTTCATTGGCTCCCCCAGCTCTAGATTGGTCGGCATTGTCGGCATTGGTTTGAACCGCACTTACTACAAATATGTTTGGTGTCGTCATTGTTGTTCCCACGAGAAGCTAGAGAAAGGGTTCGTCAATCCTTGTAGAGCCCCGCATCCAAGGATAAGGCTGCGTACTCTGAGAGTTTGCCCGGTATCCCAGAGTCTCCGTTCTAGACACGTCACTCAGGTTCCATTCAGCTTTCGGCACCGTTTTCACACCTCCGCTTGGGGATTAATTCCTTCGGGACCACCCCTGGACAATTGTCCGCGATTACCTATTTATTTTTGTAACCATATTCAGCAGAAACCCTTGGTACAGGGACCCTCTATCGCAACCCGAGGACGCGTTCGGTGGCTTTGTTATAGGCTCTTGGGTTTGATTCTAGA
>NC_046660.1:94852903-94863040 GCF_010883055.1 Belonocnema kinseyi | reverse complement strand
TACTCAAGTGCAGAACCTAAAAAAGAAAACTTATGCACAACCAACAGAATACGTTTACATACACATTAGTCAGTAACAGACAAACAGAATACATTTTCGTCGCAAATAAACACTGTAAAAAAAGTGTTCATAATGATACTGAAATCAATATAATTTTGATATGCAACCAAAATGATACCGAATTCAAGAGCATTTTGATCGGCCGGAGTGAATGATCGACTTTGGAGATCATAATGATCAGATTCGGGGTCTTGTATGAAGTCAAACCAAGATGGCTGACATTCTTGAAGTACTTTAGCTCATATGCAAGCTTTTCATGCTTTATGATCGTGCAGTGTATTTGAAAAGTAAAAAAAAAACTAAATCTGATATTAGAAAATATCACCTGGCAAGTGCAGTTGTCACTTGCATGTGGATAGATACAATTTGTAGGCTAAGTACTTATGACAACGGCGCCAAGAATTGACGGTCATTTTATTTAGTCTCACAAATGAACCAAAAAAAAAAGATTAAATCGATCAGAATGGACAGATCCTTATGATCTCTAGAGTCAAATGATCGTTAGAGAAAAAGGTTTGCCACAAAATTGATCCTTCTTTTTACTGTGAACTCACGATACCTACAACTACTTATGTACATAATACTTACCCACAATAAATAAAGCTAATATAAGATTATACATATAAGACGCTTTCGACGAATCTATGCGGACGCACGCTTTACGCTGAGAGGTGAAATTTGGAACTCTATTATATACTAAAAATTATTGTCACAAACTACGAGTGCTGTAACTAAAACTTACTTATTTAATTCATTTTTAAGAAATATTTTATTTATACAATTTAGGAAACTAGAAAAGTGATTATGGTAATGAGAATATAATGAGAATAAGTATAATAAAGTATAATATGAATCATTTTTCGAAACAATTGCGTGCGATGTGTGCGAATATCTGGCGGATTTTATTCGCACACGGCTATAGATGTGCGCGAATACATCACAGAAAAAACAAAAGTTAAAATTTTTTGCAGGTAAGAATTGTAAAATAAAAAAAATATTCTTACTGGTATACCTCCTGCGAAATAAATTACACAATTGTAAACGAATGATGTGCACGTTCCGCAGGCACAAGAAACCAAAATTCCCACGCAGTTGTTTCAAAAATATTTATTTTATAAGACGTATATTTTTTGGGAAATGTATTTTGTAATTGCGTCTTTAAGTCCCAGTCATTTTACACCTTTTTTAATAACAACTTGCTTCTAGAATTTCCCAGTAAAGTATTATAATTACATTAAAGCACAATTAAACAAAGTTTCCAAATTTTTGAGGAATTCGTTTAGATATTAAAAATTAAAGGGCACGTTCAACTTCTTGCTATGCAACTACCCCAAACTACTAATTTAAGATGCAAAATTGTAAAATAATATTTACACTATTTGTTAAACATTTAAAATTACACGACAGATTTTTTGTGTAAAATTCATATCAATCAAAAATACATTCCTTGATTTGTCAGTTTTATATTTCCATACACTCTTGGATTATACTTAATTAAAAATATATATTTTAGGCGATTTAAAAATTGTGTTCTTTTTGAAAATTTCATTTTCTAATGTGGTTAAATTTTGACAATCATATGTCAATAAAAAAAAGAACTTTACACAAAAGGAGAGACAAGAGCGTCTCAAAAATCGAATTATAAAAAAAAAGAAAGTAATTTAGAGATTTGATAAAACTCTAGAGATCTCAATGAAGAAAAATGTGAAAAATTCAATTTTCTCCAATTAAAAATGCCACAGAAAATTGCAACCGCGTTGATCTTGTTCTAAATATTGACCTATTTTGATTTGTTTTGTTTGGAAAATTATTGTATTTTGTTATAAAGCGTCAACCAGAAATTAGTTAAAAAGTTTATTTTCTCGTTTAAAGTCTTTTACGTTTGAATAATGCATTTAAACTAAGAATCGATTATAAAATTGTGATGGGCACCATGTAGCGTGACAGGAAATAATTTGATATTAACAAAAGAGCTTACTTAGCCATATAATACCTCTGTTATAGCAAATTGCTCACAATTCAAAGAACTCATTTTATTTTCATTTACTCATAGAATTGTCTAATATTTTGCAAACGATGCAGAATAGTCTTTTCTATCAGAATAAAATAATAACTTGAAATGAACAAAAAGTAGATAGATTCATATTCAGTACTATTTGAATAATTACATTATTATGCATGTTACTAGAATATATTTAAATAAAGTTTTCATTTTTAAGCAGTCAAATGCAATATGGATTTGAGAATTTCTATATTTTAAAACTAGCTGTGCGACGTCATGAGTTCTAGATGTCAAACAAAATTGAAGCTTCAAGAATAAATTTTTGGTTAGTAAGAAAGACGGGAAAAAGAAATGTTTTAATCCTAGTTGAAAAAAAATACAAAACTCAAATCTAGTTCTGCTATTAATGGTACTTAATTTTGTTCCAAATAGGCCATTGTAATCCGTTTAAATTATAAGGTCAGTTCCCGTGCAGAAATCGCCCGATTTCATACTTAATACCGATCTGGCCCCGACCGGTATTCCCGATCTGGCTCTGATCTGTAGAATTCTGCGGCCCAGATTTGGGCCAGACCAGGCCAGACCGATTTCCTACCGTAACGCCATCCCTGTGCGCTCACGGATTTAGTGCTGATTATTGTTTTTGGTAGTGCAGTGAAATTGAAATATTATTCGTTTATAATATTTTCTAAAGGATTGAAAATGCCTAAGGCAAGTACGTCACGTGTTCGGAGGCACCGAACACTAACCAATATACCTCGAAACCTGCGTGAGGAAAATGAAAGTAAGTAATTAAGCTTTGGGGCTAATTAAAACCTAACCTCAAATAAAGTGATCATAAATTAAATTTTATTTTTTAATTCAATACGAATAAAATTATTATAGATGGAAATGTAAATGGTCCGGAAGTTAATACTATCCAACCCGTTCAATTGATGAATTTGGACGAAGCAGAAAATTTGGATCCACTTGAAAATGAATTTCCGGCTGATATCAACACAGTTTTAGGTAAAATCATTTTATCAGTGAAAAGTCAATCACTTTATCAATGTATTTATTATATTTTTTATATTATTTTATACTATTTTATCCATTTATATTAATTTTGTATTAATTTAATGTTGAGTTCAAATGATAAAATCTGTTATAAAATATGTTGACTAATATTAGTTAAAATAGGTAATATCCAAAAATAGTGATCTTGTCATAATCGAATATGTGATAAAATCGAAAGTGCATTTCAGATTTTTTAAAAGTAATAAATTCATTATCAAAATACATGAAGGACACCTTTTCATAACATGAATTTCGGAATCAAGTAGTAGAATCAAAATACCAATCGATCAAGTGCTCCCAACAAGAGATCCTTACTCAACTGCGCATGCGTTACACTCGACGTCTAATTGGTTGCTATTTGCGCGCAGTTTAAAATGCTAAAATACATTATTTCTATTCTTTATCATAAATAATGGCATTTATACTTTTAAAAATGCCATTAGATAGAAATTCATGAATCTTGATAAAAAAAATAAAAATTAATTAAATACATATTCTGTACACAATCAAAGGATAATTTTAATTCACAGAATATGTATTTGATTAATTTTTACTATTATCAAGATTCATTGATATCGATGTAATGGACATTTTTATAAGTCGAAATGTCTTTATTTATAATAAAAAATAAAACTAATATTTTTTAGCATCTTAAACTGCGCGCGAATAGTAACTAACCAGATGCCGAGTGCGACGCCAGTGTAGTGAAGCAAGAAGCTTTCGTTGGGAGCACTGCATAAATATTTATGAAAAAAGTATAATTTTTCCTGTGAATGCTCAACGTAAGTACGTAAAAATCAGTTTTTCTAATTCTGTCACCTTACTTTCTTTCCTGCACTTGGCTATTGTGGTTCTTGTATATTAGCATAATCTTTTCTTCCACTTCCCTACCGTAAATACTTGTAACAATTAAACCCCTAATATATATCTAATTTTCCGATACTTAACATTTATTTTCGAATCATCTTAATTTTCTCCAGGAAAATTCAATGAAAATCAACAATCGGGTACTGATTCTGATACTGTAAATTAAAAAATTCGAACTCTAAAGCTAAAAATTTTTCCATTTTCAGTAACAAAAAATAATCTACCAATTAAAGCACTTAAAATTAAACTCTCAAATTTTAAACTTTTGAAATTGAATTGTAAGAGTTTTTAAATTAAAAAATGTATTCAATTACTCAGTAATTTAAACGTAAAAAATGAAAGGCTCTAACACTTTTCAATTGAACAACTTCACATGAAATGCACATAAACTGCAAAATTTAGAATTTAAAAAAAATAATGAGTCCAAAGAGTCAGATTAAATTCTAAAAATATAAATTCACGTTATCATTTTCAAAGGTGTAAATTAAAAAATCAATGAATTTAAAAAAATTTTAAATTATATTATTCTTAACGATTTTAGGCTAAATAAATTCACGTTATCATTTTCAAAGGTGTATATTAAAAGAATCAGTGAACTTTAAACATTTTAAAATTATATTATTTTTAACATTTTCAAGCTAAATACGTTAAAAATCAAAAAATTAAATTTGTTTAACTTAATACTTCTTAAATTGGAAGTTACATTATTTTTATCCTAAATACTTGAAACATCCTTGTAAGGCTTCAAAATTTTATTTTAAAATCTTGAGAAGTGTAGTAGTTGTTTTAAATTTATTCAACCTTAAATTTATTTTAAATTTTTTTTAGAATTTTTAAATATCTTTTAAAATGAAAAGAAAGTTCCCTATAATATTTAGAAACTCCTGGAAAATTAATGAAAATTCTTAAAATCTTCCACATTCTTTTTCAACAATCTTGGGAATCTTAAAATCTTTTTGAATATTATTTTTAAATAATATTCCAAACTGTAAAATTATTTTCAATTTTCCTACGAATCGTACCAAGAAGTTTTTATTCTTTTGAAACTTTTAAATTATTTGAAATCATTTTAAGCTTTTAATTAATTTTGAATCTTTTTAAAACATCTAAATGCGTCTTAAAATAATTTAATTTTTTCTATACAATTAATAAGTTTTCAATTGCTATTTGAACAACTAAATTCAACAATTTCACTTACAAACATAACATTTTTTTAAAAAAGAATCATCAAAATTGAAACGTTCGAAGTTTAAAAGCTCTTCTAAATTTTAACGATTCAAGGGTTTTTATATTAAACAATTCAGTTTCAAATTGTCAATTTAAAAATATTTGGCTTCAATTAATTATTCTTAAATGAACCGTCAAATATTGCTACATATGAAATATTTTTTCTTTTTTCTTTAATTAAAAAATGTTTAATCGAATGCATAAAAAGTTGATTATTTCAAACTGAAACAATATTTTTAATTTAAAGAAAGCCTTTAATTACAAATACATTATTATGAAGTTATTTTTAATTTAAAAATAGTTTATAAAGTTTTAGGCAGACGTTTGCATTATTTAATAACTAAGATTTCGAATTGAAACAGTTAATTTTTTCCACGTTAAAATCTGGAAAATTCTGAATCTTGAGCGGATTTCGAATCGTTTTGTAAAGTGAATTATTGTTCCCTTTTAATACCTAAATTACATTTTCATTTTAAAAATAATTTATTTATATTTACTGTTAATAAACTTCAAACGGTTTTAATTTTTAGTTTATTAAGTCTTCAAGACGGCATTTTAAAATTATCTAAATTAAAAATAAAAACTTAAAATGAAAAATGTCTAAAGTAAACGATTTTTAAATTACGCATTGTGAGCTGAATGATGTCATCATTGAAATCGATAAAAATTCAATTTATTATTTTTAAAAATTTTGAAATCGAACTTAGGCAGATTTGTTTTTCAAATATTTATAAAATTTCCGCTAAATAAGTAAAATCACTGTCGTTTCCCGGATTTTCTCTATTTCAACAAATTCCCAGCCATTTTCCGCTTTTCCAGTCCAGCGGCCAGCCTGAGAGTTTTATAATTTATTTATTTTACTTTTTTTAGAAGCAGAAGCAGTGATCAGTGATAATTCCATGAGCGATGAAAACACAGAAACAACAGAGGAAGCGGCTCTAAGTCATATTGGAACAATTATTGGAAATTCCAAAGATTGGGGTGGCCATCGAAAGCGGGAGGACCCTACACTAAAAAACACTTTTTTTAAGGTTCTAGTCAAATAGTATTAACTTAAGGTCATTTTGATATTTAATAAATAATAATATTTATACTTTATAAATATCTTTTTATTCGCGAAATGCATAAAATGTATTATTATGAGACCGATCGGGCACCGACCGGGCTTCCCGATCGGGAGTCCCGACCTGGCCCCGACCTGGGCGTGTGTTTCATCCGCGGTCTGGCCCCGACCAGGATTTCCGATATGGGCCCGACCCGGCCCGGTCTAGCCCCGTCCGGGGCCAGATAAAAATTTCTGCACGGGTTGTTAAATCAATTAAAAATTTTAAAACTCTTTCAAAATTGTTTCCTATTTCATTAGCGCTCTATATTCAGAGTTCCAACTTTCCTAATTCAGCTTTATAATATCTTTTTTTTAACGATGTATTTATATTATTTATTAATGATAATCGTTATAATAAATTATGCTACAAATCTCTGCTTCAAACATTTCACCAATATCGTTAATTCGTTTTTAACAATATTTGTAGGTAGATTAAGAATAAATATCGCTAATTTAGTTATATATTTTATTCAGTTTGGATATCAATTATATTTTCGATTCGTGACCCTAGAAAAATTGGAACCAAAATATGATTCATGTGCTGGAAAGCACGATTATGATACGACTAATACCAGGCTCTCGGAACTCTTTTAAATTATGAGCGCTACAAGTTCATTACTCTTTCTAATTCAATTGCAGCTAACTTAGACCTGCGGCTCCGTATATCAGTCTACGAGTTAATTAATAATTTAGAGTGATGGTGCCTGCAAGCTCTACTTCGTTCTGTATTATCTTGTTATGAAAGTCATAAGAGGTTTGCATTCTAACGATGTTTATAACTTCTGCATGCAGAATTGTATGAAAGGATTGTTATTCAGCTGACTTAACTAAAGTGACCTTCAACCTGCTTTTAATCATACCTAAATTTCTATCAAAGTATAAAACATTATTATGTGAACTGCGGGGTGACCACTACACCTTCAAACAAAAAATTCAAGGCCATTTTCCGAATTTTCCTTTCAAGAATAGGATTTTTCCCATTTGATTTTTAACCATTTATAATGATAATTATACTTGAATTTAAATTTTAGCCAATTCGATTTATGGTTCCAAGAATTTCACCATGCCCGGGTTCTGCAATATTGCGGCACAGCCCTAATGTTAACGTTCGGAGACGCTTAATTTAATTCGAAGGTCAGAACCAACGCGGTCCTCAAATTGAAATTTGAGAGTATTCAATGCTAACTACTTTACTATATATTTTTTGGAAAGAATTCAACATTTTAGAATCTTAAGGTAAGATATATCATGTAAGTTATAGTAGTGGTTTTTCAAGTAAATTGGGGAATACATTCTTCTGAATAAAATAATGTGGTTACCATATGTCTAAGATTGCTTGTCAAAAATATATTACATTTTCAACAAAATACTTCTTTTTCCAACCGTAAAAGATGAATTTTCAATCCTGTAAGACGACATTTTTTAAGAACTTCTGAATGCTCAATCAAAAAGTTGCAAATTAATCCAAATAGTACAACTTTCAAGCAAAAAAGATATATTTTCCACAAAAAATTCGAATTTTGAACTCAATAGTTGAATTTTCAACCTATATAAAAATGAATCTTCAACTAAATAATCGAATTTAAAAAAAAAGAAAGATTTAACTTGAACCAAACAGTTTCATTTTCTGCAAAATAATTAAATTGTCAACCAAATCGTACGATTTTCAGACAAAGGAGATGAATTTTTGAATACAAATATGATAGTAGACTTTTCAATTATCCATAAAACATTATTTTCTATCAAAAAATGAACTTTTAAACTGAAAGGATGGATTTTCTGTCTAAATGACGAATGTTAAAAAAACAGTTGAAACTTCGACCAAAAAAGATGACTTTTCAACAAAAAAGTTGACTTTTCGACAAAAAATTTAATTTTCAACCAAATAGTAGATTTTTGTAATCAAAAGAGATGTATTCTAAACCCAAAATATAATAATAGATTTTTTAAATATAAAGACTTAATTTTCAACCAAAAAAAGATGAGTTTTCAACAAAAGATGGTTTTTCAAAAAAAAAAAAAAAAATATGAATGTTCAACAAAACAGTTAAATTTTCACGTGAACGAGATAAATTCTAAACCAAAAATATAAGATTACAATTTTCAATTAAAAACAATTAGCGAAGAAATGAGAGAAAGCGGAACTTTCTTGAAAACAGGGAATTTTCGATAGGAAATCATAAGTCAGTTTGTGCTCTATACGGTAACATAATATTTTCATGTTCTTCAAATGACCGGAAGTGACTAGATTTAGTATTTAAAGAAATAATACATAACATGTGAGTCGACGAGTATATGGCACTCTCCAAATTTAAGTCCGTTTTTCTCGAAAAGCGGATTTTCAATTTATTTGCGAAACATTTAGAGTATGCCTAAATTATTACTTTATTATTCTAATTATTAGTTAATAATTATTTAAATTTAGATTATCAGATATAATCACTATGTTAAATATCTGAAAAGGAAGTTTTGGTTCTCAAATAGAAAAGGAAATTTAGTATTTGAAAGATCCATCACCAAAAACTTTTAATTCAGAAATGTTTAGTATAAAAGGAAATTCATTTTTGAACGAAACTTTAGCTTACAGTCTTAAGTTCCAAATGATCTGCCATATTTTAACGCAGATGGTTTGTAACAGGGTGCACAATTTCAAATACATTTTTTTTCAAAGAGCAAGATAGTATTTATTGCAAAAGTAAAAACAAATGTGAAAAATGCCTTTTTCTTTAAATTCCCGATAATTTCCCGTCATTTTCGTGATGTTAACAAATTCTAGGCTAATTTCCGATTTTTTCTGGACAGTGGCTATCAGCACATAGAGAAATTCAATTTTTAAGTTATTACACGGATAAAATTATTTTCTGAATTTTTTTTTTTAAATTGGGATTTTAGATTGATTAGAGTGTTATCTAAAGTTTGGTGCAATTAAAAAAGGGCTATCTATTTTAAAGTTGAGATAAGTAAAATTAAAGCCGCATTTTATATACATAAGTCATGTCCCAAGGTATTGAAAATGCAACATGTTTTAGCATCACACCTGAACGGTTCTGACAATTATTTTGAAGAGGAAAAGGGATGAGAGCGGTAAAGGTGGTGAAGTTGAGGACAGCTATCGTTTCCCTCAGGGCTACCTGCGTGCATTGTTGGCTTTATAGTCAGGTGAATTTATAACAATTGAGTTGCTTCAAACGTTTTAGCACAAAATATATCAGTGAGTTTTTTTAAATCTGTAAAAAGTAAATAATTTCTTGCAGGTATACTGTTTTACAATGGAATGTATTGCAGTATCTTGCAGTATTCTTTACAAAAAATTCTTTTAAACAAGAACAACTGATGAAAAAACAATTACAATGTTGTGGGAAAATTCTGTGGGACTGCAATGTTCTCTGGCAACTTTTAAAAAATTTGTTAAAAAATTTTACTACTGCATTGTAATTGTTTTTCATCCATATTCCATTTCGTTAAAAGAAGTTTTTAAAAGAATACTGCAAGCTTTACTAATGTTTCATAATTAAATTAAATTAAATTTATATTTTAAATTAAAGAATGTATATAATTTCACAACTGAGATATTAACCAAAGAATAACACTTCCAATTCTAAAACCGCGTACCTACAATACGTTATGTACTTTTCACAGATTTAATAAGACTCACTGATGAGAGCAACCATTGTGGGTCCAAACGTGTACTAAAAGCAGCGGACGAGGTTGTAAAAGGGTTGCTGTCAAGTTAAAGACGATATTTTATGCAAATTTAAGATACTACTATACTACCGAAATACCAATGGAAACTCGCGGAAATCTTCCGACTTTGCACATA
>NC_046660.1:94846319-94852803 GCF_010883055.1 Belonocnema kinseyi | reverse complement strand
GATCATAGATTATATTATGATTCGGAATTTCCTGACAACAGTAGATTATGTTTGTGAGATTTTCTCAAATTGTGCACTAATTCTGTTGATCAGATTCATGTCAAATCCCGCAGGCAATCTATGTTTAAGTCACAAAATTATTTCTCACTAAAATGTTCTGATTTTTAAAGGGAATAAAGACGACATGTATCTTACCTATTTACCAACAAAAATTTGATGGCAGTGTTATGAGTATTTAAATTAAAAAAAATTAAAATGAAGATTATCAATAACAAAAATCCCTATATTTTCATTAAAATTGTGAATTTTTAAATACAGCATAGTTAATTATATTTTTCTCTCGGATTCTGATATAATTTCTGATCTAATTTCGAAGTTTATTGGTAAATTTTAAAAAGTTTAAAAGAGACAAAAATCCATCGTTTTTTTTCTTCATTTCTTTTCTAGATTAAATCTGCGATCTGCGCGTTGGTGAAAAGAGAGTTTCGTGCCTGAAGAACGAAAACTCACGTTTTTTTTTTCAAAACGCCACAAGACATGACGAACGTCAAAGAAATAAAATAATTTTCTAAAAAAGTTATAAAAACTGCCTCTTGACACTTTTTTCCATCTTTCTGTTTACTATCGCAACAAAAACTTGTATTGTTAAGAAAAACAAATATTTAAGGATTTTTACACATTTTCGCAAACATTTTAAAAATAACACTAGATAGGAAAAAAGTTTAAAGAGATATTTTTCTTGAATTTTATAATGCATTGAGGACAAGGGAGTGAACGATTTTCAGTCTTAAACACAAGAACGCCTGTATAGGATCGTCTGATTTAATCCTTCCAAGAACTGCTGGCTTACGCAGTTTCACAGCTGTGTGGCAGTATATGGTAGTGTCAACAATGGGTCGTCCCCAGTTTACAATAGACTGTTTACGTTTCCACATATTGATACAGTCTCAAGGCCAGTGCGAGGCCACCCCAGAAACTGTTCCTATATAGGCGTTCTTGGGTAGTGTTATATGAAAAACGGGTATATTACGCACTGTATGTGGTTACGGAATTTTCCGTAACTTTAACCCCCTTTCGAGGTCAATTAGGGCTAACGTTATGGAATTTTCCATAATTCTAACCACTTTTCCAGCTTATTCAGAGCATAAAATATATATTAAATAATACGTGCAATTATATGAGTCTTTGCATTAAGAAAGGAATATCTCTGGAAATACCGATTACCACAATTTGTGACACATTCGTAACACATTTCAGGCAATACGGGTTGCCGTAATTTCCTGCCTACATTAGAAAATGATAAGTTTAATCAGTTTGACCTTTTTTTTTAACGTGTCCGGGTGAATCACCCATCAGGCAGTATACGTGTTAACATTTCCTTAGAATATACCCTGAAGACACTTGCAACCAGTAATTGTTAAAGTTTTTTTTGTTCCTGTAATTTGTTTGAAGAAATAAAAAATGTAATAATATGTAAAGAAAAAAATTTTTATTTTGCCACAAAAAGTGGTTAAAGTTGAGGTGGTTGCTGACAAATGATGATGATCGCTGTGCAATGCTCATTTTGTTTTTTCTTCTTCTTGTTAAGTGAAATAATGATGAGGATTAAACTCGTATTTTATATATCGTATGATTGTCTGATACTAAAAAATCAATTTCAAAGTTTTTAAAGTTTTTTTTTTAAGTTTGCAATGACTTTCTTAATTTTTCCGATAAGAAAACAAAAATTGTCTGTAAATTTCAACATATTTTAGGTACGTTTAAGGTACATTTCAATCATTCAATTTTCTAAGCTAGAGACCATATCTCTAGCTTATTTTCTAAGTTTGCATTTACAAAGTTTGTATTTACTTTTTATTAACTTTATTCACTATAATTCACCCAAAACAATTCTTTTAAAATAAATGGAAATTGTATATGAATTCTAAGCAAAAGAAATTCTAAGTTTATTTGAGTTTTATACTGCTCTTCTTTTGAAATTGAATAATTTTGACTTGAATTGTTCAACTGTTTACAATGTTCTTGCATCGAGAAAACTTTAAAAGTTGAACAAATTAACTTAAATCAATTAATAACTAACTTAGTTGTAAGTTAAACCTTTAAAATTACAGTATAATCATAATGAAAATTCGAGAAGTTAGAAATCGATAAGCGAAACGTATTCAAAAATGTTGAAGCTTGTATGGATTCGAAATTTGATTTGTTGTCAACACACGATTGTATAATGGAGGGGTGGGGGCAGGGGTGTTAATATAGTTGGTGTGGGGGGACATAGATAGTTGAGAAAGTAGAGGAATATTATTATACCATTAAGCTGCTCCGACCCAGGCTGCTGATTAATCACTAGCAATCACCCCAGGTGAGATGCCTTACAAAGTCATCATATGAGGTTCCGCACTCGGACACTCTTTTTTGTTAATTATGTGTCGCCATATTTTTCCGTCCTGGCATGCTCAGAGAAAGAGTAGTGAGAAGGGTATAATGTGAGGTAGGAAGGCCAGGGTGATGTTCAGAGATAGAGAGAGGAAGTCAGTGAAAAAGTATAAAACAGTATAAAAAAAGTAATAAAAAGCATAAAGAAAGTATTAGAACATTCACTTACGAAACTAGTCTTCATTTTTGCCTGATTTCATTAAAAGAAACTGAACCAGGTTTAATATGTATTAAATTTTGGTTCGTTTTGAGCGACAGCAGGCTCTTCTAAAAGTTCATTTTTGTGTTGCACCTCATTTTAACTTGTTCAACGTTTTTTTATTTTCTTTAAATCTCAAATTTGGTGTGTTAAAAGCGAAATTGTTTTTGTAATTCTTATTCACCAGTAATTCTAGAGCATTTAAATATTGATTATTTATAGTAATGATCGAATTATTGGAATTATATTTGGTAATTAATTGAGAAGAAAAGAATCTCCTGCAAACCCTTTTTCTCTCTGTTGTACTTATTCCCGCTAAAAGTAATATGTCTGCGAGTCTAAATTTAATTAAAAATTCGAATAAAGAAAAACGAGGAAATAATGAGTAAGCCAGGTTTTATATTATTTTGGCAGCAGAACGTGATTGTCTAATTAAATACTGATGAATGCATCAGCATTGGTAGCTTTTATAAGTCTTCTTTTGTGCATATTTTATTAGAAACAAAAATTATAAGATTCAGTTTTCTACAATACTAACTTTCAGATATTTGATGAATAACACAGAAGTAACAAAAGTAAGTTTATTTTGCAGGTAATTTTCAATTGGCTATAGTTGATTTCTAAGCATCAAAATAAAAAGAGACACAATAAAGTTGAGATGTGTTAACCATACCCAATGTTGTGAGTGAATCTTACCATGTGAAGTTAATTTATGTTGCAGGTAAAGGTTATTCTGAAATCCGGATGAATATTACACTTTCTTTTCTTCTGTGTAGTTATTATTGAACAAGTTTTGTTCTAATAATCATTCTGATCAAGGTAACGAGAATGATGAACAAAAATATTTGACTTTAGTTTCTATTTACATACCAAGTACTGCTCTGTGACCTTTAACCCTCCTGCCAATGCTAGGCGAAACAAGGCTAAGTCTATCACCTCTGGTTCCCAAAAGTGGACTTGGACTTCTTCGCGGTGGCACTGCAGGTACAGGATCCACAAAAAGTCCATAAGTGCTTCCAGTATTTATGCCTTGTGAGCTTCCGATTCCTCCAATTCCACCAATTAGCCTCCATTCTGCGATGCTGTCAATGGAACTGCTTCTTGGAAGACACGAGCTTGTGCTACTGCATTCTCGTCTTTTGACAAAAAAAATTATTTAAAAAAAATGTGCGTTTCATGAAGAGATATCATGTTAAATCAAGTGAATTGAACACTTTTTTCTATTCGTTTATTCAGATGGAAGTGGAAAGCCAGTAAAATATGGTTTTTTATATTTTGAAGGAAACTATTAAGCGCGTCGACTGTAAATAAATGCATCCGCGAAGCGGCCAAAAGCAAAAATTCTGATGGAACTTTATTACATGATATGCATGTTAAAGGAAAACTAAAACGTAGTATATGGAAAATGAGCTCATATATTATATATTATATTATTTAATAATATCATATATTAGGGTTATTATTTTGAATTTGAAAAACTGAATCTGTTTATTTAGCTACCTCAAAAACGCTAATTACTCAGTTGGAAGTCAATTAGCCCATTATTGCATTTTTAGTTTCTTATATTGAATTTTAAAAATAATACCTCAGGTTCTTAATGTGCCACCTCGAAAATCCATTAATACTCAGTGCTATAGGTCAATGACTTGTATATAATTCTTAGTATTACATTTACTCTAAAAAAATTATGGATTTGACCATTTTTTTCTTTGTAAAGTGCAATGTATGAAAAAAAGACCATAAAAATTATTTCTTCGTATTAATTTATGTCCTAGAAATGGTAATTTAATTGAAAAACATGTATTTAAGTGTGACTATAAAAAACTTTCAGATTTTTAAATTCAAAAGGCCAATACTGCTGCCCAAACTAAAAAGATACATAAGTGACATTTTTATGAAAAATTAGTTTTTGGCATCGTTGGATTCGTAAGAGGAAGCTGCATCTAACTGTGTTAATAAAATATATTAATTGTTAATATTTATTGCAAAAAACGACTGTTTATAAATGAGAAAAGTCGAAAAAGGTACACAAAGCACTTTGCGTGTCCTAAAAGTTGTGCAAGGAAGGCAATATGTCATCAGCATACGAGTAAGTTGGGAACAGCCACTAAATACACAGTGTCCCTTACGTATGTTTTGATGTTGTATTTTGAGGCTGCACTCGAGCTATTCGGCAAAGGCCTCGTCCGCAAGTGACTTTGTGCTCTTTTTGCCTTGTATTTTTGACTTTCCGCGACTAGTAAAATATCGCAAGTCCATTTTCTAAAAGAAATTGTTTAAAAAAACAATTTTTTCTTGCAAAATATGAAAAAGCAAATTATTTTGCTTTTTTTGTAACGTATCTTAATTATCCACAATTGTATTCGATATGAAAGTTCTTTAGGCAAGAAGCTTTTCTCGATTTTCTCAGTTCGAGTCAGATTGGACTCACGTATCTTTTTAGTTTGTACGGCAGAATAACGATAACAGTTTATAGGATTGTAAAAGCCGGATACAATAAAAAAAATTAAAAATACAAAGAAACCCTGAGATAGGGCCCCCTGATATAGTGCTTCTGAGAATTGACGCCGCGACGCAAGTGTAGTGAAAGGAGCGGCGTGGGGCGAGGCGGCGGTCGCTTAGACGTGAAGAAACAAAAGCGTTTTCTACGAAACGGCCCTCTATTTGGGTAAATCCCCACCTCCTCCAGACTCAAAATTGGCCCAGTCTTATAGTTTCATTGTGTGTGGTTATGTCAAGAGAACTCTTGATGAAGTGTATAATATTAGTTTAATCAACACTTTCTATAATTTTATTTATGCAATGAAACGACCAATAATTCTGAGTACTTTGGATCATATCTCACTAATAACGACTTTCTGTCACACAATTTTGTATCAAAATCTGTTAACGCGTTTAATCATTAAAATTAGAAGAGTTTTTCTTACAAGCAGTCTGACATAGGCAAATGCATCTGATCCGCACAAAACCTGCCGACTTTAATGTTGATTAATGATATTTTTTCTCAACATAAAAAATTCTAAAATGTAGTCTTAATCTACACTCTCCTTTATTATTATGAGAAAAACGTGTGCCACATTTTGCAATAGAAACTGTGTTGCAACGGTTCGCATGATTCAGAGGCATATGATACTATCGCATTAATGAAAGAAAATTAATTGGTTAAGATTTATGTATGTGATATGAACTAAAAAGCATTTTTATCTAACATATTTTCCCAATAACGCCAGCTAATAATTTTTCATATCAAAACGTCCGTTTTGATAACCATATAATTAATAAATAAATAAATTAGTTCTTATTTATGTATATACCATAACCAAATATGTAATCTTAACTACTAATGCGTTCTAAAACCACAGTGTGAATAATTTTTATCGGAACTTTCCATTATTGAATGTATTAGAAGTTTACTTCCGAGACGTATATAAGGTAATGTTGCAATACATGTTATTGCAATTTTCAAATTCTGGTATTGTAATATTGCTACACATGTAATGCAATATTTTAGAAGAAAGTTTTACAAAAAAATTGAAATTCGCAGGTACGAAGAATCGAGCGCTAACCACCACAATACTGGTATTTTAAAGTGAAATTTCAATACTTGTGTGGTAAGCGGAAGGCATTTTCCAAACATGCAATACGAGGTGTGTACAAAAAGTAAGGTGACTTTTGAATTTTAGCGGGCTACGTACATTCAAGTTTTAAATTTTTTGTTTTGTGGTGTTGGTACACTCGTCACGATCATACGTTCACAGTTTTGACTATATAGCTCGTGTTGTTTTTCTGGCAGAGGCGTAAAAGTTTAGAAGGGTTTGGTGTGCTCGGCGATTTTCTTCTTTCGAAAAAAAT
>NC_046660.1:94826641-94846219 GCF_010883055.1 Belonocnema kinseyi | reverse complement strand
CTATCTTTTCGGACGTTTTGGGCATGAGACGTGTGTCAGCGAAATTTGTTCCAAAACTGCTTAATTTTGATCGAAAGATCCATCGCATGACCATCGCTCAGGCGATGTTGAATGAAGTCAATAATGATCCTGATTTTCTGAAAAGGGTTATAACTGGGGATGAATCGTGGGTATATGGTTATGACGTCGAAACTAAAGCCCAATCGTCTCAGCGGAAGCATCCTGAGTCTCCAAGACCGAAAAAAGCACGTCAAGTTCAGTCAAATGTGAAGGTTTTGCTCACGGTCTTCTTTGATTACCGTGGCGTAGTGCATTAGGAATTCTTACCATAAAGTCGTACGGTCAATAAGGAGTATTACCTTCAAGCTATGCGCCGTTTGCGAGAGGCGATACGCAAAAACGTCCGGAACTTTGGAAAAACAATTCGTGGCTTTTGCATCACGATAATGCACCTGCTCATTCATCGTTGCTTGTGAAAGATTTTCTGAACAAAAACAGCACCACAGTCATGTCTCAGCCTTTATATTCACCGGATTTGGCCTCCAGTGACTTTTTTCTTTTCCCAAAACTGAAGAGACCCATGAAAGGACATCGATTTTCAACGATTGAGGAGATAAAAACTGCATCGCTGAAAGAACTCAAGGCTATACCACAAAATGATTATCAGAAGTGCTTCGATGATTGGAAAAAGCGTTGGCACAAGTGTATTATATCTGAGGGGGATTACTTTGAAGGGGACAACATAAATATTGAGGAATAAATGAATATTTTTTGAGAAAACCACAAAGTCACCTTATTTTTTGAACACACCTCGTACACGCATTGTAATTCTACTCTCCTATAACGGTATTGTAATGTTGCTTTTTATGGTAAAAGTGTGGTAAAAGCCGAATTATTTTGCTCAGTGCAAATAGTAAAATCATACTAAGCATTAAACTTATAATACTTATTAGAACTTATCAATTCTTTGGATGTATTGCTGCATTATGAAAAAAGATTCATGTACATTCTTTTCAAGTTCACCGCTTTTAGGTTCATCGATAATCACGGGGAGTAGATCAAATATTTTTTGTGAACCTGTGGACACTTTGTTTGAAGTTTTTATTTATCTTCTTCATTTTTTATATGACAAATACTAAAGCATTTTGATACAATATTTTATTTTATGTTAAAAAATTGTATTTATCTAAAAACCCGTCTATAAACTATGAATTAATTTTAAGCTAATTATATTCTACGATCGTACTTTTTCTGTATAATAATGAAATATTTTTTGAACTTAATTAAATCTCACAAGCGGGTGAAAAATAGAAACTAATTGAAGTACAGAGATGACAAATGATTTTTAAGTTAAAATAAAAAGGTGTGTTTATTTTCCTATTAGATTAGCTTTTATTTTTACTGCTTGAGGGCATGTGATACATAGAAAATTGTCGATTTTACCAGTTTTAGGTTCCCCTGGCTTTTTTTCTAGAATAATAAATATTTTGCCTTCAAAATCTGGGAAATCATAGCGAACATGCTGACAGACGTCCCCACACACTTTTTTGTGTTTTTTTATCGAAAAAATTTTGATATTGCTAACAACGTGCTTGTATATTTCGAGGTTATGTGTGTTACAATTCACCCGAGCGTTACTTCCAAACTGCACAATATTTTTGACCGAAAAATTTGAATTTACAAATAAGCATAGTAACTAATCTCCCGGAACTAACCTTGTTTGCAGGCAATAAAAAAAGTTTATTTCATAAATAATTTCCAGATTGTCGGAAAGGCAGAGATGAAAAACGACGCAACCTCAAAATAATGCATATGCATAAAATTTGTATTTAGCACAATAAATTTTTGTTGTTATTATCTCTCAAAAAAGACTCCGGGGACGTCCGTTATGATATTTTATAGCATCTCCGAATTCAGATTAAAAAAATTTTCATTTTTGTGGAAAAAAGCCGGGGAAACTGTAAGTATCACATGCCCTTAATCGTAGTTTGAGTATGTCGTCCTCGCTTTCTGGGCATAGTTTGGAGCAACAAAGTAGGTCATTGTTGGCAGTAGAGTACTTTACCGGCCTAGGCCGATAAAGTGCACTTTGTTGTCCGCGGAAAATGCGCGTCTATGCGCGTTCGTTACATCGACCCACGCGCACTGTTCTATGCGGTCCACTATTTTGTATTTGGTCAAGTGAATACTTTCACCCGAGTGTTTAAAATTGGACGCTTTTTTCAGATATTTTTTAGTAGCAATTTATCATTAAATGCCTGCATTTTTCATCAAAAAATAAGAATCGATGGAAAGAAGATTATTGTTTTTATATAAAGTCGAATTTAAATTTATGCACAGTTGTGGTTTTGACCTTCGTCTTAAATTAAGTGTCTTCGGACGTTAACCGTCAGGGTCGGGTCGCAATGTGACGAAACCTGATGCAGTTACCAGCTAGGCCGTTAGGGTATTGCGTTTTATCATTACGTTACTGTCTATCGTGCACGAGGGGCCACGGCACACGCCCCGCCCCCTCAAAGCTCCACTCCACCGAAATCGTGGCGCGTAGTAATTTTTGAAACGCATACATTGAAATTACTTAAATTGAAATTGGACTGTACTTTGCTTCCTCATCGAAGGAGTTTGGCGATGTAACAATTACAATTATTTTGAAAATGATTCACTTAAACATTTTTCAGTTGATAAAAAATGTCTAATATAACGTTCTGAGCAATTGTCTGGATGTGGTTGAGTGAGTTTGTATGTAGATGTTTATGCGTGGGTATCGCCCGTGTCTGTCGAACAATAACTTGAAGACGGTTTCAGATGAAATGATGTGGAGGGCTTATTTTGAGTAAGGTAAACAAAATAAAGGTTTTTGTAGTAAAAATTGGTTCATTAAAAATATCTATACTAGATTCAAGAATATAAAAGATTCCTTAATTTGAGATATTTAGTTTGAGAATAAGGAAGAAACATTATAGAAAATTCTTCATCTCATCAATTAAGCTACACAGTAACAAAAAAGGATCAATTTCGTTGCAGAGCATTTTGCTACAACGATCATTTGACTCTCGAGATCATAATGATCTGTCCATTCAGATCAATTTGATCTTATTTTTTGGTTCATTTGTCAGACTGAACAAAATGGCCACCAATTTTTAGCGTCGGTGTCATAACGACATAACCTAAGAATTGTATCTAACTGCACGTAAATGACAACTACACTTAACAGGTGATATTTTCTAATATCAGATTTAATTATTTTTTCAACTTTTCAATTACATTGCACGATGAGAAACCATAAAAAGCTTGCATATTAGCTAAAGTACTCTAAGAACGTCAGCCATCTTGGTTTGACTTTATACATGATCCCGAATCAGATCATTATGATCTCAGAAGTCGATTATTCACTCCGGTCGATCAAAACGCCTGTATCCTGTATTATTCAGGATTGGCGGCCGCGCCGCCCCGCTTCACTTAGTACTTGGTTACGCAAAACATTTCTTAAAATTTTTTAATTGGATGGCTAAGAATTTCATTATCTCAAAGAAGTAGCTTTCCCAAAAATAAGTAACGCTAAGGTCAAAGTATAGTTACCCTACATTCATATTTCTTGACCTTTAACAGCTCATTTACTTAATTCATTTCCATGAAAGAGCTGTTTTTGTCAATTTCGGGGATTCTAGTTGTTCCTCAAATTCGAAAACTTATGCGCGCATAAGTTTTCGAATTTGAGGACCAACTAGGGGACAATGAGCGCGAAAGAAAATTTTATTCTGTGGAGAAACGAGCCTAAAAATGTTTCATATCTTCACAGTAAAAAAAGTGTTCAAAATGATACCGAAATCAATATCATTTTGATATGCAACAAAAATGATATGGAATTCAAGAGCATTTTGATCGGCCGAAGTGAATGATCGACTTTTGAAATCAAAATAATCTGATTCGGGATCATGTATGATGTCAAACCAAGATGGCTGACGTTCTCACAATACGCACTTGCGTGCGGTTAGATACCATTTTTAGGTTATGTCGTTATGACACCGGCGCTAAAAATTGGCGGCCATTTTGTTTAGTCTGACAAATGAACCAAAAAATGAGATCAAATTGATCCGAATGTAAAATCATTATGATCTCGAGAGTCAAATGATCGCTGAAGCAAAATGCTCTGCAACAAAATTGATCCTTTTTACATTCTCATCAGAGAATGTAAAATTTGACCCCCCCCCCCAGTTTTTGTCAAATGCCCACGTTTTGAGACCCCCTGAATCCGAAAAACAGGTTTTTTACGAATGTGTCTGTCTGTATGTATGTCTGTATGTCTGTCTGTCTGTAAACACGATAACTTTTGAAAAAATTAATCTATTAGATTGGCCTTTGGTACACTTGTTAAGCGTCCTAAACTAAAGGTCAAGTTCGTTAGCCAGCCATTTTGGATGAAAATTCAAAAAGTGGGCACATTTTGAATATTTTTGAGACCATTTCTTTCAAAATTCAAAAATTCCCTGTACGGTTATTCATAGTATTAAAAAAATTTAACAATTTATCCCAATGAATTTTTTTCGAAAAATAAAAAATTACTATAGTTATAGCATTTTCAAAATCCAAAAAAACAAACTAAAATGAACAATTTAATTCAAACAACGCATGATACGAAAAAAAGTCTAGAGAAGAAAATTTTTTCTTTTTGAAAGCCTTACAAGATTATGATAACAACTTTTTCAATTTGGTCAAAAAGTTGAAAATTCAAAATTTGATCCTACAAAAAATTTTTGAAACCACATTTTTCAAGATGTAAAAGTTCTATGCATGGTTCTTCATAGTAATTTAAAACTTAAACAATTTATCCTTCCGACTTTTTTCTATAAAGAGAAAATTATCAGAGTTAGAGCATTTTCAAAATCCAAACAAACGAACTAAAATGAACATTTTAAACCAAACAACGCATGGTATGAAAAAAAGCCAGGAAAAGAAAAACTTTTCTTTTTGAAAGCCCTAAAAGATTCTGATAACAACTTTTTTAATTTCGTCGAAAAGTTGAAAATTCCAAATTCGAACGTACCAACCATTTTTGAAACCATATTTTTTTAAGAATTATCATTTCAAAATCCAAAAAAACAAACTAAAATGCATATTTTAAGAGAAACAACGCATGATATGAAAAAAAGTCAGGAGAAGAAAAACTTTGCTTTTTGAAAGCCCTACAGTACTATGATGACAACTTTTTTAATTTGGCTGAAAAGTTGAACATTCCAAATTTGATCGTACCGAAAATAATGAAAAATCCAAAATTTCCATTTTTTGGTCAAACTATGCAAAATAAGAAAAAAATGAAAAAGCTCAAATTGCGCGTCATGGAAAGAACTATAAATTTATAATGAATCACTTTTCGATATAAGTAACGAAAAAATGAGACAAAACTGGTTCATTCAAAAAAGAGCTATAATTTTTGATAGGACAGTTAGTTTTTGCTTTAGTCGTAAAAAATAACATTCTAAATAAAAATATTAAATTTATTCGAAAAAACGATACAAGGTATGAACTTAAATTACCAGACAACAGTTGTTCGCCTAAAAAGATATATAAATTTATTATTAATCATTTTTCGATAGGACGAGTAGATTTTCTTTTAATCGTAAAACATAAGATTAAAAATAAAAAATGAACTTTTTGGAAAAAGCACAGAAAAGACGAAAGAAGACATAGGCTCCTATATAAGACCCTATATAGGTTCCTGTATTAGACCCTATGCAGATGCGCAGTATTTTTCATTTAATTGTAAAAAACAATACTAAAAATTAAAAAAAATAAAAACAATGAAATTAGAATTAGTATGATTCAATTTTTATGCATATTATTAATTGTAATGATATACATTAATTGAAATGATACATGTTTCAGAGCAGTTTAGAATAAAATGTAAAGCAAAATGAGAAACAAATACAAAAATAATCATGATAAATACAATTTGCTCTTTGTTTTGCAATTTTCAAATAAGTAATCCCTGGCAGAGTTACAAAAAAAAATGTAATATATTCGATATAAAAGTGTTGTGTTTAATGTAGAAAAGTTGACATGTTTGACACAATCGAGTGCGAAGCAGGAGATAAGTGATGAGAATGTGTCCGTTAAAGCCAAAAGAGCTTTAACAAAAGAGAGTCAAAATCACAAAATTACAGTTGTCGGTCCGTTCACCTTTGATTTTAAAAGGTCTGGGCCCGAATGCGGATGAAATGTAAAGACTAAGCGCGGAGTGCGATTGCCATCAGTCGCGTGTCGTACGTGCGCTCAAACTCTCGAGCTAAGCTTTTTTAACGAAAGAGAATTCACAATCACAAAATGACAGTGGTGGATGTATTGAGTCTTATTTTTGAAATGTTTGAACAAGAATGTGCGAAAATATAAAGACCGAGCGCGTAGCGCGAGGTATATACATAATCGAGCGCGGAGCGTGAGATAAATAAATATTAAACGCGAAGCGCGAGAACCAACAGTCGCGCGCCCTAGGCGCAACCAAACTGCCGAGCAAAGCGAGGCGCGCGTGCAGCGCGCGATAAGGCTGTACCCGCTTAGCGGGCTGATTTTTTTTTACTGTGCTTATGCGAAAATTTCATTCGCAATTATAAAATTCCCGAATACGTGAATGTCATACACAAATTTTTGAATGCCTACGGTAAAACGAACTACAATATGTTGATCAAAATCCAATTTTTGCACTCTCGTTTGGATTTTATTCGGGACAATCTTTGTGAACTCAGTGATGAGCTGGGTGAACGATTTATTCAAGAAATCAATTAGAAATAAATATGAACGTTTACAATGAGCAACGAGTGAAAATTTCACTTTAGTTTTGTGTAGGAATTCATCTCAAAAACTCGGAAAATTTAAAAATTTGATACAGTCACTAAAATTTCAACCGGTTTAAACTTCAAACAGCGCGTTGGACGTAGAATCGAACAAAAATTTTAAACAACTAAGAGGAGATAAATCTTGAGAATCAGACAATATTATTAAATCGCTGTCAAAGTCGAAGAAACTTGCAGAAAAGTGGAGAAGTACAGACTCTTTTCGACTGTAACTTCACAATTTTTTCATCTGTAGAAAAAATGCAATGCATGCATGGAGAGACTTTGGATATTAATATTTCTTTTATCGCATATACATAATTCAAATAAAGTGTACGAATTTAGGGATAATCGAGGTTCTGTTAGAACAAGTCGAATAGTGACTATGAAAATGCAGGGTAATATCTTTGATTAGAATAAATAGAACATTTCGTTATGAACACCTTGCAATCTTTCTAATACGAAAAATGGGGGTCACGTGATGTTGTGTTTCACGCTGGCACTTGGCAAAAAGAAAGACGGAGAGAAGTGTACGAACGCATACTATTCCATGGACTTCATACAATTCTTAATATTAATATATGTGTACTGGGTCAAAAATTTTAGGTGCTCCAGACTTAAGTAACTATTTATCATACACACATCCGCACATACACGCGCCCGCGCGCGTGCGTGATTTTTTAGTTGAAAGGATTTAAAAATAAAACAATATAAATTAATTAATGGTTTTTAAAACTAAACTGTATTTCGAGTTTTAAAAATTGTACAAACCTTATTTTACAATATGATTCTAAGTTGGTTTTAAATTAAACAATTTAATGATTTTGACGTTGAAAATTCAACTTTTTCACTACGAAAGCCCCAATTATTAAGCAAATTGAAATGTCTGATTCAAACTTTATATTAAATTTTTAGACCATTTAGTTCGAAAATTTTAAATTAAAAAAATATCTGAATGATGAATTATACATCAAATATTCAAAAGTAAACAATTTGAAACTGAATCGTTTGAAGTAGAAAGCCTTGTATGATAAAAATTTCAGAGTAAGACATTTAAACTTTTAACGTTACAATTGTTATTGTAACGTTAAGTAACAGTGGGAATTATAAATTTGAAAGGACCAAAATTGAAAAAATAAAATTAATTTTGGTATTTAATTTTTTTCCAATTGCAAAAGGAACTTTTTCAGGTTTAAATTTTTATTGTGTGGAAAAGTGTGAAGTATTGTATTTTTGAGATTTTTATCCACTTTGAAATGATATAATTCTAATTTTCGTTAAATTGGCAGTACCTTTTATATTTGTAAAGTTTTTATTGAGTTGGAAGAGATGCAGTTTTTTTTTTAAATTGGAAGAGGCCATTTTTTAAATTTTTATTGTGTTTGAGGAAAGAATTTTTTATTCTCGTTTTTTTCTTGTAATTATAAGAAGATAATTAAAAAATATATATTGTTATTAAGTCGAAGGAGAGGAAGTGTCGATTTTCGATTTTTTCTGAATTTAAAAGAGGAATTGTTTTTGTTACGGTTGTTATAGAATTGGAAGTAAGGAAATTCGTTTTTTAAAGTTTTTTTCAATAGGAAGATGCAATCATTTTTGGTTATATTTAGATAATATCTTCGCTGTTTTTTGGAAGATACCGTTTTTTAATTGATTCAACTATCATAACAGTAAAGACGATTTTTTGATTGGCATTAGGGTCGATCGTATGTATTTGTTTTGTGTTCTGCAATTAATTTAAAAGATATCAATTTATTTCTGATTAAAAATACGAATTAAATTTTTTATCTTTTATAACGATCTGATTCAATAGATTGATCAGTAAGGCTATATCAATGAGTCTTAACTTTTACATTTTAATTGATCTACATTCATTGTAATCTATAATTTTCAAAGAAACTTTTTTTGATAATGTATTTACTGAGTTGGAAGAGGGACATGTTTCAATTCTTCACACTTAAATTAATGCGAGTTGAAATTGACGATAAGTTTTAATTGAGAGAATTTAAAACGATAGCGCAGATTCATATTTTTGAACCAGAGATCTATGAACAATTCAATTGATCAAAGTGTTAGGGTTTAGATTTTGAAGTTTAAATGCACCTAATTGAAAATTTTTTATTGAAAAGTGTTGAAAGCTTCTATTTTATATGTGTCAATCGTTGAGAGTTTAAAATTCCAAATTAAAATTGTTTTAAACTTTAATTTAAATTTCACTAGTTACGAAAATTTTTGTACTACAAACACACGCACGATTGAATAGATTTGACGGGGAATCCCAAGTCATGACCCCAATACAGTCGGTCAGATGGTGTGATCGTTGCGAGCTCGGCTATGGACGGAATAGCTCGGAAACCTTCAGGCGTTTTTAGTATAGTCTTTTAGAATTCTCGAAAATCCCTGTTGCAGATATCACTAGCGGCACTCATTTCAATACACATTCTTATTTAAGAATTCTAAAATTTCTTATATTTCTAACAATTTATGTTACTTAAAATTCTGACTTTTGACTATTTGTTTTACAAAACTTGTTTTGAGCATTATCACTTTTTCACACTCACCATTTTCAAACAGTAAATAAGACTTTTTCTAAACGTGAATACTAATTTTTGCTCGCTCAAGTTGGGTCCATATTATGTCACATGCGGCAAGTCTCTCTGTGGCAAGTCACACCTGCGACATGTCACATCTGCGGCATGTCAGATCTAAGGCTTGTCACATCTAACGCTTGTCACATCTACGGCATGCCTGATCTGCGGCATGTTACAACAGCGGCATATTTATCCCGCGGCTTCTCTCCCTCGCGGCCTTTCTCACTGTAAAATTGACATTTTTGCGACATCTCTCACCAGTAAATATTTTCCCAGTGGCATCTCTCCCTTCCAAAAAATGTTTAATGTTGAAATAAAAATGACTGAACTGCGGCAAGCCTCAAGGGATTAATTGTCACATCTGCGGCATTTCTCATCAGCAGCAAGTCTTCCCAGCGGCATCTCTCCCCCAAGAAATATTTTTGAGCACTTCCAAAGATGACGTAACTGCTGCAAGCCTCCACAGTGGCATCTCTCCCCCCAAAAAACTGGTTAAGTACTTCCAAAGGTGGAACAACTGCAGCAAGTCTTCCTAGCGACATCTCTCCCCCAAGAAAATTTTGTAAGAACTTCTAACAATGGCAAAACTGTGGCAAGCCTCCCCAGCGACATCTCTCACCCAAGAAAATGTTGTAAGGACTTCTAAAAATGGCAAAAGTGCGGCAAGTCTCCCCAGTGGCATCTCTCCCCAGCGGCATCTCTCCCCCAACAAATGTTATAAGTAGTTTAAAGATGGAAAAACTGCGGCCAGTGTCACCAGCCGCATCTTTCCCTCAAGAAATATTTTTAGGCACTTCCAAAGATGACGTAACTGCGGCAAGCCTCCCCAGTGGCATCTCTCTCCCGAAAAAACTTGTTTAGTACATCCAAAGGTGGAACAACTGCAGCAAGTCTTCCTAGCGGCATCTCTCCCCCAAGAAAATGTTTTAGGAACTTCTAAAAATGGCAAAAGTGCGGCAAGTTTCCCCAGCGGCATCTCTCCCCCAAAAAATTTTATAAGTAGTTTCAAAGATGGAAAAACTGTGGCAAGTGTCTCCAGCGGCATCTCTTCCACAAGAAAATTTTGTAGCAACTTCTAAAAATGGCAAAACTGCGGCAAGTCTCCCCAGCAGCATCTCTCCCCCCAAAAATTTTATAAGTAGTTTCAAAGATGGAAAAACTGCGGCAAGTCTCTCCAGCGGCATCTTTTTCCCGCGAAAATTATCTAATTAGTTATAAGGATGGTAAAACCGCTGGAGAGCTTTGCTGAATTTTTGCCATCTTTAAAATTACTTAGAAAACTTTTTGGGAGAGAGATGCCGCTGGGAAGACTTGCGGCAGTTTCGTCATCTTTCGAAATACTAAGAAATTATATTGGGAGAGAGATGTGTCTCGGGAGATTTGCCGCAGGTTTGCCTTCTTTGGAAGTATCGCAGGTGTGACAATCAGTCGTGAGAGACTTGCCAAACTTTTGCCACTTTGATGTGGACTTGAACATTTTTCCACGGATGAGAGATACCACTAGGGAGACTTTTCGCTGGTAGTAGATGCCGCAGATGTGACAATTAGCCCCGGGAAGCTTGCCGTAGTTCAGTCATTTTTAATTGGACATTACACATTTTTTAGAAGGGAGAGATGCCACTGGGAGAATATTTACTGGTGAGAGATGCCGCAAAAATGTCAATTTCATAGTGAGAAATTCCGCGAGGAGGAGAAGCCGCTGGGTAGAGATGCTGCAATTTTGATATGCCGCAGATGATGCATGCTGTAGATGTGACATGCTGCAGAGGTGACATGCCGCATAGGTGACATGCCACAGATGTGACATGCCGCAGTTGTGAAATGCCTCAGATGTGACATGCCGCAGATAGGACTTGCCGCAGAGAGACTTGCCGCAGATGTGACATGCCACAAAAGAGACATGCTGCTGATGTGACATGCCTCAGGTGTGACATGCCTCAGAGAGACGTGCCGCATGTGATATGATATGGACCCACTCAAGTTTATAATAATACATAAAGAAATATCATCTCTTTTCATAGTAGGAATCTTTAAAGCAGTACCCCGATTATCCCTAAATTCTTACATTTTATTTTAATTATACATATAAAATGAATCAAATACTGATATCAAAATTCTCTCCGTGTAACATTCAAAACATTAGGAGAAAGGAACCCACAATTCAAAATATCTGAAAATAATAGGGACCGCCGTAACGACTCACAGTGCGGAAAAAGTACATTTTTTGGTTCAAAATACGATACCGGCTGAACCTGTGGACCGATTTAAATGTTTTTTGTTTGTTTGAAAAGGCTGATAATATTTCAAAGAAAGCTGTGGCGCCTATTTTTTAGTTTTGTTTTTAAATTTTTTTATAAATTGATAAACATGACGAAAAAAATGACAATTTTTTCTATTTGATGTTCCCGGTGCTTGTCAATAATAGGTAAATCATTGTAATCGCCGACGTTTCATAGATTTACATTATATAAAGAAATTTCTATCATAATACAATAAGAAAAATTTTTTTTTATAATTAAAGTATTTGTTGAACATGTGTTTTCTATCATTTTCAATAATTTAACGTTTTTTAAAGTTATATTGCAAGAAATTTAAATAAAAACAATGTTTTAATTCAAAGAATTTCTCTTAAGACTATTCTTGTTAATATTACAAACAAATTTAATAAAAAAAATGCATTATTCAGGAATTTGTCATCAGAAAAATTCGTTTATTTCGCTGACAATTTTTGAAAATTAGAACTTCATGATAAATTCATAAAAATTCTTAATTTTTAGATGAATTTTATGATTTTATCAAACAAATTTAATTAAAAAATGCATTATTCAAGCACTTATTGACGAAAAAGTTCGTTTTTTTAATGCTAGTCCTTTTAATTGAGAACTTAATGATAATTTTAGCAACATTCATCACTATTTCATCATTTTTGTTCGTAGCAAATTTATTAAACAAATGCATTATTCGGGCATCTGTTGATGAAAAATTCGTTTTTTTTCGATATCAGTCCTTTTAATTGAGAATTTCATGTTAATTTTAGAAAAATTTATAATTAGTTCATAAATGTTATTATTTTTTAAACAAATTTAATAAACAATTGCATTATTTAGGTATTTTTTGACGGAAAAAATCGTTTTTTTCAATGTCAGTCCTTTTAATTGCGAACTTCACGATAATACAGGGCCAACACAAGTTGGCCCTGTATTATTCTGTAATTATTCTGTATATGTATTATTCTTAAATTATCATGAGGTTCCTAATCTAAAAAAATTGAAATCGAAAAAAAAAAATTTTTGACGACAAATGCCTGAATAATGCATTTTCTATTAAATTTGTTTATAATATTAACAGGAATAGTCTCAAGAGACGTTAAATAGAAAAAACTGCCATTTTTTCGTCATATTTATTTATTTATAAACAAATTGAGAAAGTAAATTAAAAGTCAGACTCAACAAATTTCTTTAAAATTTTATGAGCCTTATTAAAAAAGAACATCCAACTCGGTCTACAGGTTCAGCCGGAATTGTATTTTTAACCCAAAAATGTACCTTTTCCCTACTGTGCGTCTATAGTCTGGCATCTTTGAATATCAAGCTCATAAAAAGTTAAAAAAAATAAAGAAAATACTATTATTATTTGATGTACTAAAGTGTTAAAAAATATTGACTTACATGTTTATTTAATGAATTTAATCAAATCAGTAAATTAATTCATTTTCTAAAATTTGGAATAGATTTTGTCGCCTTAGATGCTAGAAAAAAATTTGCTTTGATTTATATTTGAACATATTTAATATATGGATGCATTAACAACATGTGGGCTATTAAAAATAAGTGACATTAATGTGCAATTAAGAATAGAAAATCGTAGGCACCTTGAAAAACATAATGAGTTATATTTCTTATGGTCATTGACGAATTGCATAAACAAATATGCAGTTTAAAACATCTTTTCAAGTTCTAGGTACTTTTTTCAAACGTCCTTTGATTGACTTTCTGGTGATAAATCAGTCAAGTACATTGCCATTGAATGACAAATATTATTGTTACTACAAATTGCATAAAAAAATTTGCATTTCAAGCCATTTTCAAAAGTCACTAGTACTTTTTTTAGCTTTGATATGTTTGGCTTACCATAATTCAGTGAAGCACATTGACATTTCATGACAAATGTGATTTTCATGAACAAATTACATGAATAAATTCGTAGTACCCAATTGTCACTGACAATCCAAAAATACATTTTTTAAGGAAAAGTATCTTAAGCTCTAAAAAATTTCTGAAACTGCAAATTTGCTTATGCAATTGAACCGCTGGCGACTAAAAGGGGACACGGCCGGATTCAGCTTGAGAAGTATTGTCCTGAGAGTCAATGTTAAAAATCTTTCTAATTTCGATTTTAAAGACTGATACTTGTAGAGAATTTCAAGGCGCATCTTTTTTCCTTTTGCAAAAATTTATAGGTTTTGTAGTTTTTGAGATAATTGGTAAAGAGTGGATTTTTTTGAAAACGAAAAATTTCAATTTTTTTCACTTCAACTGGCGCTAATTTAGCCAATTTTCATCATTTCCCGATTTCCGCAATACAAAGTACGTGTTTAAGTCTTCTGAAACTATCTAAGAAAGAAAAACGAGAATATTGTAATAAACAAAAAGGTGATTTTTTTTTTTGAGGCAATGCAAAAATCATGAATTTTAACCTTCAAGCGCCTCGTTTAGCAAACGAATTTTAAGCTACGGAAAGCTTTCAGTCAGAAAGTTGTTCATTAAGGTTCAAAGAAGTTTTCTGGAAAGTTTTAGATCAATTGGATTAATAGTTCAAAAATTATGAATGTTTTAAAATCCAAGCGGTAATCTTGACGCTGCCCAAAAACGTGCCTGGCCGGCTACGTACGCGCTGCAGCGAACGACGTGAAGGTCAAGTCAATCTTACCAAAACAAAGGCACGACAGTAACTTTTTTTGTCATCTTCTATGAAATTCTACAAATAAAGCATAAGTAGAATCAGCGAAGTGATTGTTTCTTATAATAGTTGGAAAAGCATTTTTTTGAGATTATTGAGATTTTTGAGATATTTGTGAGAATATTAATTAAAAAGAAAAAGATATTAAAATGAAACAAGGTAGAAAAAGAACTAGAAATGAAGATTCGTGGATTAAAAATAAGAAAAAATGTTCCAGAAATCAGGTACGATTGGAAACCGTCAATACAATTTTTAAATAAATTTTAATCATAAATTTAATATTTTCTGACTTTTTTTATTCTTAATTTTTTTAATAATTCTTTTACTGAACTATATATAATATGTAGATAGTCTAAAGTAATTATTTAAAATTTTTAATGACGAAGTTAATAGCATTATTTGTTATTTCTTTAGGGAAAAGAATACATTACAAAGTCTAAAACTAAAAAAGACGGTATTGCTAAAGATATTCTAATCCCAGAGAGATCTTTCAAACCCATTGAATCCTGCTGTGGAGAAAAATGTTACCAAAAGTTTTCAAATGTGCATCAAGAAAAAGTACATACAAATTTTTGGGATCTCGGGAACTATAATGAACAAAATGTGTTTCTCAGAGGATTGTTAAAATGCAAGGATCCTATTCAAACGAATGCAGGTGAAAAACTAGGACGGTTAATTGATTGGATATATTTATTTCCTACTGACGAAGAAAATGTTCCGATTTGTAAGAAATTTTTTTGTGCTTTTCTATGTTTGGGCAAAAGAAGAGTTGAAAATGTTCAAAAAAAGAATTTAAATAAGCAGCCTTTAAAAAATTTGGCAGGTCCAGTACGCGAAAGTTGTCTTAAATTAACAGAAAATTTAAAAAAAAATGATTGAAGAGCATTGCGAGTCAATTCCACATCACAGTTCACATTACAAACGAAATTCTACCAACCTAAAATATTTTGATAATCCTTCATTAAATCTTGTAGAAATTTACAAATTATTCGGAAAATATTATAAAGAAAAAACGCGGGCTAAATTGACAATAAGTCAAACCGTTTATTTTAAGTATTTTAACCGAAATGTTGGCTTCAGTTTTAAATTACCTAGAACTGACATGTGCAATACTTGCTACAAAAACGAGACAAATGGAGAGGTAAACTAAGAAGTAATTAATCACAAAAACAATGCTGAAATTTATTTGAAGTTAAAAACGCAAATATTCTCTGAAAATAATAGTCTATGCTGTGAATTTGATTTTGCACAGAATTTGCCACTACCAAAAATACCCGTGTCCGCGCAGTTTTACCTACGTTTAGAATGGCTTTTTCTATTTAACGTACATGTACATACTACGAACCAGAGTTACATGTTCCCTATTCTTGAGGGAATTGTAAAGAAGGGTGCTAACTCTGTTTGCAGTTTTATCAAATACGCGGTATTAAAAGAATTTGCTAAAGACAAGTTCAACAGCATAACATTATTTTCAGACCCATGTCCGGGACAAAATAAAAACTACACAGTGTTTCATTTTTTGGTTTTATTGTCCATTTATTTGCAAAGCGAGATTCGAGGTCATTCCTATTGCCAGTGCGATAGGAATTTCGGCACATATTCGCAAAAGCTGAAAAAATTAGAACGAATTGAAACTGAATCTGAATATGTAGAAATAATTCGCAATGCTCGTTCACCTTCATTCACAATGGTCGAGAAGTGTGAAGATCTTCTGCAGGATTTTGAAAAATGTTTCAAAGGCAAAATGCGAAAGCCAAAAAATTTCCAAATCAGCAAAGCGTTCGTTTTGCATGTTTTTCCAGATGGAAAAGTGGATGTTTTTGACAACTATGAGTTGCAAAATCCAACCACTTTTTTCTTTAAACCTACGCTTAAACTAGAAAATCTTTCGAAAAGTCCACCGCCCCGAATTGGATTAAAAGCTGCCAAAATAAAGGATGTAAAAAATCTCTTCTAGTATTTAAGCGTTAAAGGAAAAGAATTTTTCGAATCATATTTTTTAAAAGTACAAACTCAGAATCCAGATGCCGAAGAAACTGAAGAGAGTGACGAAAATGACTAAAAGTAGTTTCTAATAAAATATTGTTTGATTAATTTATTCTTGTTCAATAATATGCATAATATTATATGTATGCATTTGTTTTGGTAAGATTGACTTGACCTTCATGTCGTTCGCTGCAGCGCGTACGTAGCCGGCCAGGCACGTTTTTGGGCAGCGTCAAGATTACCGCTTGGATTTTAAAACATTCATAATTTTGGAACTATTACTCCAATTGATCTAAAACTTTCCAGAAAACTTCTTTGAACCTTAATGAACAACTTTCTCACTGAAAGCTTTCCGTAGCTTAAAATTCGTTTGCTAAACGAGGCAAGAGGAAAAAAGATGCGCCTTGAAATTCTCTACAAGTATCAGTCTTTAAAATTGAAATTAGAAAGATTTTTTAAATTGACACTCAGGACAAAACTTCTCAGGCTGAATTCAGCCGTGTCCCCTTTTGGTCGCCAGCGGTTCAATTTGTTTGTAAAAATCATATTTGTCATGAAAGTACAATGTACTTCACTGAATTATCCCTGGAATGCAAAAAAAGCATTATTTAGAAAATACCTCAAATTTTCAAAAATTTCTTAAACTACAAATTTGAGTATTTTTAACCTTTGAATATTACTTGAAATTATATTAAGGACAAAAACTACTTAATAAATTTATGAGGCTTTTGAAAAACTTATATTCTTATTCATAACAATACAATATTGTTAATAGCAAATTATTTATCTATAATTTGCTATTATTATTATTGCATCTGCGTATTTTAAAATGAACAATTTCTTCAAACTTTATGTTTAAATAAACAAAACAAAACTTATTTCTAAAAGCTAAGTTTGAAGATTCTTTAAAACAGTGAAATTTTTAAAAAAATTTTTGAAATCGGTTGAAAATTTAGCTAACATTGTTTTTTAAACATTTTTTCATCATTTTGCCCCACTGTGCATTACTCATATGTTGAATGTCCATAAATTTTATTTCCCCCAACGTAGGAAGGTTTTCCCAGGGTGTTCCGAGTAGCTTTCAACGTTCAATATAAAAATATAATATAAAAAAATGTAGACTAGGATAAACACACTTTTCTGCTAAAAACATGTAACCATTTTTTTGGCCACTCGTATTTTGATTTTCCAAAAAGAGAAAATACATGTGTAACTTACCCTTACTCTGAGGTAGGTAAATCTTTATCATCCAAAATCTCTTGAAAGTGAGATAAAGGTTTCGAAAAGCAATAAAGCGCGACCAAAGTATTGATTCCTAGTGTTTGTGAAGATTCTTGAGATCCACATCAACACCGGAAATTACTTTAGGACGCTTAGGATCATTTATCGTAAAGAACAATTTCCGGTATACCAAAGGCGTTCACGGCTTTTTTTATAGATATTTATTTTACTGACAATGTCCAAAAAATGGTAAAAATATTTTTTAAATGATTACTCTCAAAATGTTTCAAATTATATTATCTGTAATAATACATAGATATATATCAAGAAATAATTATTGAAAAGTAATTATAGTAATGCGGGCTTAGCGTTTAATTATATATTCAAGTAATGTTCAAGCATTAAAAAGTTTAATAAATTATATATTTTTTAATGTTATGAACCAATTCCATAACAAAATTCGTGGCTTAAGCAATTTTTAAAAGCCTCAGGTACTCATGTTTTATGGCCAAGTCTAAATGTCAACACCTGGCAAGGGAATTGGCTTGCTACACTGAACAAAAAATTGCTTTGCTGTTCCAGCTAGATGTTTAGCTGGATGTCGTCTTCTAAGAAAATATATATCTATGACCTAAATTTCTAGCTGTTTTAACTAAATTTTTCATCTTGCATTGAAGCAGATTATTTCTATATAGCAAAATTTAACTAAAAAAGCTAGATATTTAGGTAACACGGCTATATTTTCTTAGAAGACGAAATCCAGAGAAACGTTTAGCTGGGACAGCTAAACTATTTTTCCAGGGCAGTGATAATTCAAAAAACTGAATTGTAATTTAATAAGAAATGTGACTATTATGAACAAATTGTGCAAAAATACGCAGTTTCAGCAAATTAAGCAAACATATATACTACATATTAGAAAATTCGAATTTATAACTTAAAAAATAAAACGGCTGTTGAACCTCACTCTTCGGTTTCGATAATATGTTTATCTCGTGCTACGCGCTGGGCCTTTTACGTCCCTCACATTTGTGCACAGATATTTATAAGACACAGGCACAATAAGACAGACATGTAAAATAAAAGGTCAAGACATCGATAAAGTAATTTCGAAATTGTGAATTCTCTTTTGTTAAAGCTCTTTTCGCTTCAAAAAGCATATTCTCATCACTCATCTTGTGTTACAAACATTCTTTTTACAAAAATGTGAATGTACCTCGGCCTGGGATTGCTAAATTAGATATATTAGCTTTATTATGGATTACAGTACTAGGCAGTCTGATAAGTCCCTAAAAAATGAAACACGGAGACGTTTTTTTGGCCAAAGTCGGTTTTATTTTTCAACATACTTTCCTTTTAGGTCGATACAGCGAGTCCAATGATTTTCTAACTTTTTGATACCGTCCGAAAAGTACTCGATCGGAAGGTCTCCAAAATACGCCTCAGTTGCAGCTATGAGCTCCTCATTTGAGTAAAAACGCTTACCGCTGAGTCATCTCTTCAGGTTAGGGAACAAGTAATAGTCGTTGGGGGCCAGGTCTGGCGAATACGGTGGCTGAGGAACCAATTCGAAGCCGATTTCATGTAATTTTGCTTGTGCAACTAAGCACGAATGAACAGGCGCATTGTCGTGATGATAAAGCGGTTTTTTCTTCTTCAAATGCGGTCGTTTTTCGGCGATTTCGATTTTCAATCGGTCCAATAATGATGAATAGTATGCTCCGGTTATGGTTTTACCTTTTTCACGATAGTCCACGAATATTATGCAATGTGCATCCCAAAATACGGAGGTCATAACCTTTCCGGCCCATTGTTGCGTTTTTGGACGCTTCGGAGCAATTTGGCCCGGTGGAACCCACTGTTTTGCCTGTTGCGTTGACTCAGGAGTGTACTAGTGGATCCAGGTTTCATTCATGGTTATGAATCGGCGCAAAAACTCGGTCGGCTTACGCGAAAATAATGCCAAATTCTGCTGGGAAGTTGTCACACGAATT
>NC_046660.1:94813153-94826541 GCF_010883055.1 Belonocnema kinseyi | reverse complement strand
TTATCCAGCTTGGCCTTGGTCTCGGATATCGTTTTCTTGCGAAGATAGTAGTGTTTGATCAAAACTCGAAACTCAGATTTTTCCATATTAAAAAAAACTCGCTGGTTAGTCGGTTCTCAGTGCTGTTACTTGTAAATGCGTAAACATAAACGGCTGAAGTTTTGACAGGCGTCATTTGAAGGATCAAGCTCGACGAAAATGGCTCACATTAGTGAATACTAATGCCATCTCTTAGAATTTTCATGTACTTATCAGACTGCCTAGTATATTATTTTCAAACCCAAACAAATTAAAAATAATATGAACTTACTAAATCAAGCCTATAAGAAGTGGTTAAGATTATTCGAGGGGGAGATTTTGATTTATTTTTATTTCATATGTTTTTCCTCAGAAGAAATTTTGTTCTTCTGGAAAAGCTTATCATATCCTGTTTTTTCATACCTGGCATATATTTTCTATTTTGTGCTTATAGGTTTATAACTGGACACAAGAGGGATGTTTGATTTCCATTATATTGCAATCTGAAATCTGCGCGAAAGTATTGTGGTCTCAAGTTAACTCCCTCATGTCCTGTTTATTTTTATTTTTCCACGCAAGTATTTTTCGAAGAATGCCTGTTCCATGGGATTCCAGTCTCCGTCCTAGTCTTAATGGCGAGGATACTTTATGAGCCTTCGGATAAGTGGAAACGCTAAGGGAAAAAGTTGTCCTTTAGCATAGTTAGAAAAACGATATACCGTATTTTTTACAGGATCAAAAACGATTCGTGAAATGGTTTTAAGATGAACGGGGCATTAGCACTAAAAAATAATGTAACCTTAAAAATGGTCTACCGCGTAAGGACTTTGAATAAATTACAGTATAAATAACTCTTGAAAAAATAATATTTGTACTATTTGCAAAGCCTAATAGAACTTGAACCTGATGTGCTGGGGACTTCCGCAAAGGTCTAAAATAAAACTAAAACTTTGTACCACTAATTAGAAAAATAGCGATTTAATTATCTTTTTCATTTATTTATTTAAAAGCTGTGGTTTGTTTATGAAGTTTTGTGGTGTGAAAGGAATACAGTCATCCTCGTGAACAAACTCGTTATCTATACATTTGCTGTAAGAGCTATTTTGCTTTAATCCTAAAAGAATTTCGTGATGAGGGGAGCCGCAAATCCGAGAGAGAGGCGGTTCTCAGTTAAACGAGACAATCAGCCTGAAGGCCTCACTCTCAGCGTATTAGGTGTACCAGGTTGCGTCATGCGTCCATATCCAACAGAAATGGTTCATGCGCTTCTTCCTATTTACGTTTGGATTCACTTGATTTACGATCCAGGCAACTGTAAGCCACTCCAAAACGGTTCTTATATTGGTAGTTGTGTGTAGAAACTTTCTTCGTCAGGACGGAAGAATGATTTATTGAAAACAATGTATATTTTGATTGAAAATTTAATTTCTCTTTAGTCAAAATTACTAATAATTTGTAGGTCAATCGATTATCTTTTGTTCCAGAAATATTTTTGGGTCAAAATGTATACGACAATTTTGTCCAAGTCATAATTCATTTGGACTTTTTGTCCAATTTGATAAAGGATGTTAGAAATTATTATAAAATATTTTTCCGTTAAAATATCATTCTAAACTAATACGAATTTTTTTAAAATCTATATTCGATCCAATCCGATGCAATTTTTCTAAACTGCTCAATTCGTTAATGAACGAATGAATCCGGACCTGGATTCATTCGGATTACATACACAAGATAAAAAATAATTGAAATGTGGGTTCGTAATTCAACTTAGTGTTCTGATGTTCGAATTTAGGATTTAAAATTTGCTTTATATTGGTTCGGATTGATTTGGATACAGATTTCAGAACGACTTGGAATTCTTCAGATTGGCTCGGGATGAATGTTGAATACTTTTCAAACATTCATAATTTTTTAGTTTATTACATTTACACATAATTTTTCTGCAAAAAGTTGACAGAAATTTCTAGCTATGGCAAAAAATTATAAATAAATTTCAATAATTTCGAAAGCTTAGTAGTTCCGTCATAATTATTATAATTCTCAAAAAATAATACAAATCATGTTACATTTATTTGTAACATCATTTTTCTCTTAACTCAACTAGTGAAGAAAATCATTAAAAATACATTTTGTGCAAAAAATGTTAAGAAGAACTTGATCAGTTGGCAGGCGGCTTTCGCTCTTATCGAGTTAACTGCTTCTGACTTCTACGAAGATGAGATTATTTATTTAAGAAGTGCAGAGTCACTCTCGTTTCGGACGATTATTTCATTTCAAAGAGAGTAATAGTAGTAAAGGTCGAGGATCTCATAAAAATAAGAGCTTTCGTTTTAAATCTTCTCTATAAATTGACTCTTCTTCTACGGGTTCACTTCAGGTCAGGCATAGGGACTTAATCTTATTAATTGACCGAGAAGAAAGAAAATTGCTCAAGGTTTTGATGCATTCTCATATATAGTCATTGTAGTATTCACAATTCATTCATCTATAATTTATCATAAATTATCTCAAATTTAATTTTCGATAAGTTTGCCACAAATGATACTTTATTTTCTACTGTGGTCAACATCCTTATTTCCATATTCTTTTTATGCTATTCTCTTTACATCTTGAATCAATTCTTGTCTTTTCTTCATTCTTCCTTGCGGACAGACCCCTTTTTATGGGGTGGTTTATTGACTTATGAAATAGTATAGACACACTGAAAAAATGATATAGCTGTTGTAGCTAGAAATAACTTGCTGGGGAGATATAGCTGAATTTGCAATAAAATTTAGGTAGAATTGCAAACTAGATAGCAAAGGCATATATACGGTCTGTCTCCTGCTGACAGAAAATGTGGGAGATAATTCTATCATCATTTGCTAAACATTCTAGCAGTCATGATCAAACAGCATATTTCCTATAGTTAGTTTGCTCGTACAGCTAAAAATTCTAACCTAAAATAATTGTAGCATGAGTTTTATGTCTAAAAATTGAAATGCATTTTAAAAAATTATCGCCTTGCATTAATTCGCACAACACTAACGCCCGAACTTTCTGTACATACTTCTGTCGTGTGGCTTGTGAGAGTTAAAAAATGAATAATATATACAGAAATGCAACGAAAATGATGGAACCAAATATGGAACTAAGAGATGTTTTGATTAGCTGTAACCTCCAGAATTATATTAAAGCCTTTAAAGGAAAATGAGTATTCTTTTATCAGTGCGCGTATAGCCTCAAAAAATGTTTGTTTACAGCTTTTTCTCGATTCGCCCTATTGTACATATTGATATTTATTGATTATAACTTATTGTTTTCAATTGAAGATTTTTAATTATTAAATCATGTATGTATTAAATACATAAATAAAGGTTGAAGTATTTATATATAAGGTTGATATATTTTTTTTATTATACTTAAAATATATCGGCCTATTAGCTAGAAAAAAATTATAGGCACTTCAGCCTGAAAATGCAGCTAGATTGGCTGTCAAGTTTAGCTATATTTTTCACCTAGAATGTGCAGCTGAACCTGGTTAGGTGTGACACCTATACTTGTTTAGCAATAGAAATATAGACATGACAGCTAAATTTTCTAGATACTGCACCTATACTTTGCCTGCAAGAAAATCAGTTCAATACAGCTAACTGTTTAGAAAGATGAAATCCAGCGATACTTTCTAGTTGGGATAGCAAGAATTCTAGGTTTATACTTAAACGTTTTTTTCAGTGCAAGAATAATTGATTCTATTTTTACCAAGAAGGAAATAAGAGTATTTGGAGGAAGCATTAGAATTTTACATATGTTCGAAATAAAGCAAGGAATAAGGTTTAACACGAAATTCATGTTCGAGGGCATAATGAAAATGTAAATGTTTTTCTGAGGCATTCAAACCTTCCATAAAGTCTCAATGATCCGCTGTATGCAGCGGAACTTGTACTATATGTATCGCGAGAGGTATGGCGAGAGGTAGGTACGTATGACTTAGGGGTAGTATTTTGGGAAACGTGTTACATCTCATTGGAGAGAAAAAAGCAAAGAATTCTCCCCTAATCTTTCATCTCAGTATAATAATATTTAGTGAGTTTTCATAGGTATTGGCGCTGAATGGACGTCTTGCTAGCGCCGCCACCATTGTCTCGGAAGTTTAAAGAACAAAGAAAATGTTGCTTTATCATAAAATTAGCAAAAAAGCAGACAAAATATGGCGTACTTCATTTTCCAAATTTCCTTGGGGGCGGCGCTAATTGGACGGACCTACCTCCAAAGTCGTTTTGTATTTTCTTCTATTCTTCTGTTCTAATTATGTCTGTAAGTTTCTTGACTAGTCGTTTGAGTATCCTCTTTTTGAGTCTATAATCATGTTTACGTCTATTTCTCTCCTTAAAGCAAAGACCTGTGCTGTTCAAAGTTCTCTCGTAAGCTTTTTTCTTTTCTTTTTGGGCTGTCTGAATTTCATTATTCCACCACATATCACTAAACATTCTTCCTACAACCGCAGTGCCACACACTTCCCTCGCGCATCTAACGATGATATCTCGGAACATAGTCCATGCGCCCTCTATATCTTTTAGTTGCTTATAAGTGTTTCCCAAGTTGCCTTATCTATGTGCTCGTTTATTTTATTCTGAAAATCTTTTCGCACTTCCGGTTTCTGTAAGTTCTCAATTTTGATATGCGTTTGTTTCGTTTCCTTGGTTTTATTATTTCTCCATCGCTGATCTAAGTTTAATTTGGAGATCAGAAGGTAATGTCAGTATTGAATTCAGAACCTCTCATGATCCTTGCCTCTTTGACTAGCTATCTCAGTCTTTCATCCGCAACAACAAAGTCAATTATACTGTGGCTATTTCCTTAAGACCAGGTCTGCCGTACAAACTAAACAGATACATAAGTGACATTGCCGCTTAGAACGACTTTTTCATTGCGAAGTTAAAGAGAATAACACTAAGCGGCAATGTCACTTACGTATCTTTTTTGTTTGTACGGCAGAGGTGTACATGTGGATCATTTTATGCCTATGCCTTGTGTTTATAATACATATGCTCTTTTCTAAGAACAGGTTAACTAGTCTGTCTCCATTGTAGTTTGTTCTTGGATCCTCGAAATTACTTAGTACACTGTCTGTATCTTGATTTTGGATGCCCACCGATCCATTCATACATTCTAGCTCAATTATTCTTTTACCATGATCGCAGATTCTTATTGTGTCATTGAAGTGTCCCAGAAGTCATCTTTTACTTCTCTCGCATCACTATCAACTGGAGCGTATCACGCTATGATAAATAATTTTCTGATTCCTACTTTCATGCTAACCTACAGCAGTCTGCAAAATACAAAATCATCATCTCCAAGATGCTGCCTCGCACTTGCATTTATAACGAAACCTACTCCTTGTTAACGATGTAATTCAATTTCTAGTCCTCATCATATTTTTAATTAGCCTTACGTGTACTAAATTGAAGGTCAAGTTAATCAGACAAACATTTTTGTTTAAGCTCAAAATTTAGAGCATTTTAAATATTTTTGAAATCGCCTTTTTTAGATTAAAAATTTATATGTCTCGCTATTCGCAGTACACAAAAAGACAAACAATTTACCATCATAATTTTTTGGATGAAAAACAAATTGCTCCGTAGTTTATGTTTTATTCATAAGCAACATAATTGAAAATAGAAAAATCAAATTTTTAGACAAATGACACAAGCTACGAGAAAAATAAATAGAAAAAATCTCTTCACCCAAAGAATAGCTACACATTTTTCATGAATCATTTTTTGATAGGATAATGAGTTTTTGTTTTCATCGTCAAAAATAACATTAACAGTAAAAAAATTGATTTTTTGTAAAAGCGACGCAAAGAACGAAAAAAGATGAACTGACTAAAATTACGCATCAAAAAAAGATGTTTAAATTTGTTAGAAATCACTTTTAGATTGATAGATTCATCGCTTCGATTTTTAATTTTAAAAGACTTGTGCAAAAATGAGGGAGAAGTAAAAAACCGAGGGCGCAGCTCGAGGTAAATACATTATCGAGCTCGAAGCGCGAGAAAAATATATCATTAAGTACGAAATGCGAGAAACCAAAGTCGTACAAGATTTTTATAACACACCATTTGAATAATTTAAATGTACTTTTGTATGTTGAAGAACATGGAAAACTTTTGAAATAGCCATATCACATGTAGAACTTCCTTCAGCACTAAATATTTCTTTTTCCTTATTTCACAGTTTCAATTAAAACTTCACTTCAGCCATCAATTACAAATGCTCCTTAAATGTTCGTTAAATTTGTGCTTCGGTTGCTTAAAGTACAGTCACACGTTCATTAAAAATCGCATATTTTCTTTTCTGGCACTGCTTATCCCTATGCATTATTCAGAAATGAAAACCAATCCATTTAATTATTAGGTTTAAAAATAAGTATTCTATTGAATTGAATACATTGCGTGTCATATTAGCAGGTTTCAGTTTGAAACTTCTATATTTATGCTATTTAAGTTCTGATCCTTGTGTTCATTTTAACCCACAAGTGCAATTGCTAGAGCGGGTCCCAGGGACTCGGACGTTTTTTAGCAGTGGTTTTTTCCAAAAACTTGTCTCATTTTTTGAAAAATATAAATTATGCGCAATTAGTTTTCATGTGTATTTTTACAGTAATCATTTTTGCGAAACTCTGGACTAAAATTTAAAAAAGTAAATAAATGGAGCTAAGTCTATTTAAACCGGATATATTTCAGTTTGAAGTTTGCTCTGGTTTGCTGGACCTATTCTAGGTGGTCTGAAAAATTTCGAGGTTCTAGCACTTGAGGGCTAATACATATTTTTGGATTTTGATTCGCATTGAATTTTTAAACTCCATCCGCTTTTTTCAGTTCAGTCGAATGGAAAACTTTAGTCCATTTCTGGTTCTCGATAATTTAAGCTCAGAAGGTTTAAACGAAGTAAATAGCGTTAGACACATATGCTACATATATCCGATTATGATCATAAAGGGATGCAAGTAATATTTGATAAATTCGCTCACCTTTCCCATGAAAGCCTCCGCGGAATGTCATCGGTCGGCGTAAAGCTGGGCCTCTGATTCAAGAGCCTTGCCAATCTGGTGAGTGGTTGAGAACCACTGACACTTGATGTACTTAATCGTCCGCTTCTTGAACTGTCCTTGAAAGACTCCCTGTTTGAAGGGCCGAAATCGGAGAAACGACGTTCGTCTGGAAAATTAAACCTTTTCATTAAAATATCTAGCTTAAGTTTCACTTTCATTCATTAAAAGCTGAAAATATTATTTTTGAGTCTAAAATTTTTGCTATAAAAAACTTTCAATTCTTTAGATTTTCAATCAGGTCAAGCTCTTCCACTTCTCTATCTTGCTAAATATTGAATTATTTCAATTTTACTATGAATAATTTATTATGAATTAAAATACGTATGAATCGTTTAGTCGAAAATTGTTTAAAAATTTTCTCTTTGTATATTAAACTTGAATGAGCAGAGCTATAGAATTATGAAATGTAAAATTAAATCTTCTCTCAAGATATAATCAGATTTATTCAAATGAAATCACCAACCAGAATTTCAATTTAATTAAACCATAACATATTTTCGATAATGTAATGCATCATTATGATGTGTGAAGCATTGATGCAGTTTTATTGCGCAAGTCAAACGTATTTCAAATAATTTAATTATTTCATGTTATATAAGCAATATAATTAAATAAGAAGTATTTCTAATTCTATAATTTATTACAATTTCACATACTATTTAATGCAATGATGGACCAATTTATTTTTTAACAGTAATTTTGTTGTTTTCATTGGAAACTTTGACTGCAATAGGAGAGAGTTGGTTAGCCCCGACCATTAATGACTTTGAAAAATCTATATTTTTGAACTCCGGGATGATAAATCCGCCTTTTTTGCTTTCAGAAATGTTCCAAACCGTAATTTTAAACATATGGACTCTTGTCTTTCATTAGCTTAAAAAAATTCGATCTACTATGTGAGTATTTCGATTTTAGGAAACAAGTTGATTATCTGAAATACGGACCAACTTTATTATAAAATGATTGTCAAGCAAAAAAAAAATGAGATTGGTTTTAATTGGAATATGGAAATCTCTGCTCGAATTATATGTGACTTGTAAATTTTGTTTAATAGTTTTATGTATTTTCTTATTTGTAGCAGTTGTATTGTAACATATTACAGTTGGATATCCTTGGATATTTCTTGTAAAGAAAGTATCCTCGAATGGTTTCTAAAATTCAATGAGTATTTTTGTTCCTCTATGTATATTATGATTTAATATCCATATTACTTTTTTCGGTGGCCGGGGCTACCCAACAGTGATGCCAATGTTGGCACCCTGTGCTACCCCGCTTGCGTTGTGGCTGCGCGCTGGTTGGCCGCATTGGGCGCGCGATTCAAAATTACTTTTAAAACAAATTCTTGTAATTTAAATAACTAATTATTAAAATATGCATAAGAATGTATACAAATCATATAACTTTTCATTTCAGACAAGAAAAAAATGTATAACACATATATTTTATGAATAACAGTTTATTTTTATTGAACTCTAAAGATTAGCTTATATTTCACAAAAAATTGTCATAGATGCTTTTTTTTGGAATATTGAATGATATTTCAGCGGCCTAATTTACAGAAGTTAATTACAGAATAAAATAATGATAATATTTGAATTTTTCTAAACAAAATTCCAGCTCAGAATATTGTTCTTTTCGTTTCGGGCGTGGCAAAACGACGCTGTAAGTAAAACAAAACAAAAACAACAAAAGTCATCACTTTTCCAAGAAATTTCTTTTTAAATTAAATGTTATGTAAAATATAAGTTGACCTTTGGAATTCAATGAAAATAAACTGTTATTTATAGAATATATGTGTTACAATTCTTTTGCCTGAAGTCAAAAGTTAGACAATTTATATATATTCTTATGCACTTTTCAATAATTATTTATTTAAATTACAAGTATTCTTTTTTAATGTAATTTTGAATGGGCGCAAAGTGCGGCCAACCAGCACGCGTCCCTACTACAAGCGCAGTAGCATAGGGTGCCACAATTGGCGCCACTGCTACCCAACACTCTTTTTGAGTAAATTTTCTTAGTTTTTACATATATCACTTTTTTTCTCTCACCAATATGATATTTTTTTGAATATCGACTTTGCAGATATTCATAGAAGGACTAACGTTATCACTAACGGTTAATATTACTATTTCGAACGATAACATACAGTTTATTAATAAAAAGAGCCGATTTTTCAAGAAAATAAGAAAAATATATATAGTTTTTGACATTACCTAGCGTGTCGTCCGTGAAAGATATTCTTGGTGCGAGAAATTTGGTACAATACGTTATGCTGTTGCCACGTTTTGTTGAAACCACGTCTTCTCCAAAGGGTGGAATAACAGCGATACCTGTAGTGGGTGCTATGTTAGGAAAACAAAGACCAAAATTATGTCTGACGATGATGATAACTACGAAACCTAAAATAACTCATAATGTATTATATTCTCTTCCATTAAAAGAAAAATAAACTGGAAAATTAGTATATTATATCAAAAGTAGGGTTAGACAATATCTTTACGAGGATATTAATGTTTGCAGGAGGAGTTGTAAAACCATGCCCTTCGGTAGTGGTTTTACAATTCATCTTACAAACATTGAGCACTGTATAACCCTACGAGTGATGTACGATACTTTATTCTAAATCATAATTATATACAAGGTGTCTCGCAAAAACTGTAGTTCCCAGCGAAATCGCGGTAAAATTTCATTCACAACCACGTTTCATGACCGTGAGATGGGTGGTTATAGTCTGTAACGGAATCAATACGACGATCCGGCAAAAGTTTCGTGCACCCTAAAAACACGGAGCGACCCAAGGACTACCGCCTTCTGCATTTTTCCTGCAAGTGTTTTAGCATATTGTTGACCCGCAGGGATGGTTTTCAGGCCATGAACGAGTGAATCTTCGCACCTCCAAGAGCGCCGATGATAAAGACTATTAGTTTAATAGAATATTCCGGGTACAGTCGTTGCAACTCCCTTATAAGGTCTCTATACCTCTCTTTCTTTTCATTCTCCATGGCTATGATGTTTTTGGCAGCTGGTGCCGAAAATTCAAGAACGAACATGGTTCGTTTCTCGAAGTCAAGAAGTACCATGTCAGACCTCGAGTGTGCAACAGAAACCATTGTCGAGAACATAAAGTTTCAGATATGCGGCACTTCCCATTCTTGACAATTGACTCGATTTCCCTAGCAGCATTTAGAGGAACGATATTAAGGTTAATGCCGTAAGTCTGACATAGGTGGTAATAAAGCACTCTTAGTGCTCCATCGCGCCTTCGGATGTAGGTCGTTTCCGCATGAGTTGGACAACCAGATAGTATGTGAGCTAAATGCTCGGGGTGTGCATGGCACGCCCTACAGCTATCATCGGGAATGTCTTGGCTCAAAATGTGTCCACGGTATGTTAAGGTGGCAATGACACCGTCTTGGCATGCCCAAATGAAACCCTCCGTACGAGACTTCAATCCGGGTGATTTAAGGAAAGCCAACGTTAGATCACACTACATTGACTGATCCTTCACATTTCTGTGGAAAATACCGTGCATCCTCTTATTGAGGAGCTGTTCACGAAAGTTTTTCTCTTGTGCTTTCTTAATCCAGGCTTTCAGGAGTCTTGATGCTTTGATGCATTTTGCTCACCCCTAATACTGAAGTTAAGTCTGAGTCCTACGCTGCTTTGCACAGAAACTCTCCTTTGCCCACTTCTTTATGATTCCTGGCCATTTCAAGAAGAGGGTCTGTTCCATTTGTGACTCTATGTGCTGTGCCCAGAATAATCCTGTTGTGAAGACATTCAAGACTCAATATTCCGCGACCACCTTGACGGCGTAAGATGTACAGTCGCGGAACAGAAGACTTACGATGCATGCTTTTTTTCATGTGCATAACCTTTCTTGTCCCAATATCAAGGGATCTGAGCTCGTTCTTCGTTCATGGAACCACTCCAAATGAATAGAGTACTACCGGGACAGCAAGCATGTTCGTTGCAGATACTTTGTTCCTTGCCGACAGTTCGGAAGACCAAATCTGCCGGATGAGACGTTCGTATCTGCTTCGGAGAGTATCCTGTATAGATGTCACATCCTGAATGTGGCTCTGTGGCACGCCCAGGTATGTATAAGTCTTCCCAGCGCAAAGGTATTGTACAGCGCTTCTATCGACGAGTTCAGGGTCTTCAGGGATGCCATTAAATTTTCCTCGTTTCAAATAAACCTTGGCGCATTTATCTAACCCAAATTCCATTCCAATTTCCTTAGTATATCGTTCGACAATCCCTAGAGCTAGATGTAGTTTCTCTTTGTTTTTAGCATAGATCTTAAGATTGTCTATGTAGTCCAGTGCTAGAGATAGTGGCAATAATGTAAGGCAAAAGAGGAGTGGGCTCATGGTGTCGCCCTGAAAGACACCTCTCTGAAAGGTGACCTTGTTAGTTATCACACGATTTTTTCCAGATGAGATAGTAAATCTGGTTTTCCAAAGCGGCATCAATCTCTCTATGCAACTAACTATTTGCGGATGAACCTTTAAGCTTTCTAAAAGACAGATGATAAGTTTATGGGAGGTCGAATCGAAAACTTTCCGATTATCAATCCAGGCCATCGATAGACCACGCTGGTAAAATGCTGTATCTTTGCAGACACATCTATCGATGAGCAGGTTCTCCCGACATCCCGCTATGCCTTTCTTTGAGCCTCGTTGTTCATACATTTCCTGCCACACAGGTTCAATGGACAGAAACAATCCTATCATTTAGGATAGTTGTGAATATCTTATACAGTGTGTTCAGACAAGTGATTGGCCTGTAATTCTTCGGGTGTCAGCTAAGTTGTTTATTTTCAGCAGGAGTATTGTGCGCCCTTCCACCAACCACTCCGGAATCGGCGCTTCCGACTTTAAACATGAGGTGAAAATACGGGCCAAATGCTGATGGATTGAAGGAAACTTCTTCCACCAGAAGGTTTTAATACAATCTGGTCCTGGGGCGGAAGAGTTCTTCATCCCACTTAATACTTTTTTAACCTCCTCGGCAGTTATGGGTGGGCATTCTTCATCAGGTTTTATGAGGGCATCACACAGCTTCTTGAAGCTATTTATATTTTCTGAGTCTTCGTCCAGTCTATGCTGCACTTCGTAGACGTCTCTGCAAACTACTTTGACCCCATTTGGTTTAGGCGGGTGGTCGACAGTAACTGGAGGGTCTTGGAAAAGTCGAGATGGGTCAGAGAGAAACTTTTGATTTTCTCTGACCCACTTCTCCGTCCACTCTGCACTTCTCTTGGCGTCAGATAGTATCCGTATTCTCTCAATAATATGCTGCCTGATGGTCAGCAGCTTTGACTTGTTAAGTGTGTGATAACGGGTCCAGAGTTCGCGTGCGAACTTTCGAACCTTAGCGGTAAAATTCTTGCCAGATGTGATGTAGTTAATCACACACTAAATGCGGGACGCGTACTGTCTTGCCCAGCCTATCTTTATGGGAAGTTGATGCATTCGTCTTTTAGTCTTATGATCAAGCGTTGGTTTTGTTTTACGTTTCGCATCGGCCAAAGCTCTCGCTGCATTATAGACACAATAATTGATAGCCCAGAGGTCGGATTCTTCGGAAAAATGTCCACGAAGCTCGTCATCCATTTCAGCCAGATCTTGAGGCTTGAGAGAAACATTGGTGTTGATGTTTCTCCGGGTCATGAAGCATCGCTCTTCCTCTATCGGATGCCTGCCCGTGGTTGGTCTTAGTGTCGCCTTTCTTTCTCTGTTGCCAGCTTGTTTTAGCTGTGGTAGAGTAGGCGTTCCGCTTACATAGACCCTTTTTTGGAGTAGTTCGGATTGATTTCGCAGACGTTGATGCGAAAATTGCGATAGTTCCGGGTGTTTCTCGCACCACAGAGCATGCAGCCGTGCCATGTAACCCCGTTCATCGGTCACACTCGCATCGTAGCAATCTAACAAGTCGCGATTCAGTCGCTCCGTCCACCTAAAGGTTCCGAGATTCCGCCGATCCATCGTATTGAATCCAACTTCATTGGCTCCCCCAGCTCTCGAGTGGTCGGCATTGTTGGCCGACCCATTGTCGGGAGCCCTGCGCGTTCTGTTGCTTTGAACCGCACTTACCACAACTATAGTTTGGTGTTGGTGTTGCCGGTATTCCAGAGTCACCGTTCTAGACACCTCACCCAGGCATCATTCAGCTTTCGGCACGGTTTTCACACCTCCGCTTGGGGGTTAATTCCTTCGGGACCACCCCTGGACAATTTTCCGCGACTGCCTATTTATTTTTGTAAC
>NC_046660.1:94808508-94813053 GCF_010883055.1 Belonocnema kinseyi | reverse complement strand
TATATGCCACCAGTGCATTAGGGAAAACATTGTATGTTATTCAGTGGACATTTTTGGAACTAGTAATTTGTCATTGTGGCGGCGTTTCAGCATCTGACATCATTGGGTAAAGGGCTCTTTAACGCTCACCTTTTAGGGAGCGTTATAGGCTCATAACATGTACTGATAGTAAAGTTAGTTGAGTCTGTAGACTTTGTAAAATATTATTAAAGTCAAGATGATCAAACGTTCAGCTTTCGTCTAGAAGAAAATGTTTTTTAGGTTCAAAGAAGTATTGTATTGATATATTTATAGTTTGAAAAAAATATTTTTCCTTAATTTAAATGAAAGTTGCAAAAGGAATATTTACATTGGAGCAGGCATATCAAATACATATTTCGTTTAGTCTTTGCGAGACTTTTTAGTATACTAAACTATTTGTATTTTGTATTTATTTATGAAAAGTTCCTAGGGTTCTAGTAAAGAATTAAACTATAATAAGTTGTGGCCTAATTAATGTAAATGTACATACGTAAATATATATGTGACCGTCTGCGAAGAAAGGGACCTAACACGTAAAAAATCGATTTTTATTTTCTTACGCCAATCGATAGTTTCTGAGCTATTCTTTCATTTCCATTAATCAGCATTTTCTAAGTTAATTACTTCTCTTGTCATTAATCTACAGTCATAATAAGCGTACGGTGAGACGAAACGAAAGGCCCGCGAAAACCAGCCCCACCACTCACCACAAATGTGTATAGCCGAAGCGGTCTCATGCGCGCGGTGCTACTGATACGGCGCCTAAAGGTAGTGGAGGGGGTGCTTTTCCTTGACGCATCCCCACTACTCAAATGCTGGCTTGCGGATGTGGACTGTGCTACAATGGCTACAATCGCCCGTCCTTCTGTAAAATCCAGCTTTGACGCATTAGGTCCTTTTCTTTGCGGACGGTCACATATAGTTCAAAGTACATACGTTGATGTGCACGCTTATATATATTATTAAAATCGAGGATTTAGGTTATCCCAATGTGTAATTTCGAGAGTAGGATTTTAAGTTTTATATAAGTAACCAAAAAGGAACTTTTCAAAGTGATATTGTGAAGGTGCATTTCTAATTGTTATAAGTAGTTTGTTCCAAAGAGGAGCACCAGGAATAGAGCACCAAAGTATAAAAGAACTAACAAATAACTATTAAAAAAATATTACTAATGAGCTTGCGAATTCAAGTTCTTGGATGCTTTTGCATGTGTAATTATACAAATAATAAAACACTGTAGTTCGAGAAATTTTGAATGAGGAATAGGGTAAGTGTTGGCATTAATGCAAACAAAAAATCAAGACGACTTTTGAAGATAAAAAACACGTGTTTGGATAAAACATTCGTTACGCATTAATTTGTGAATCAATGTATGGCATTTAGTTAATATAATTCAGTCGTTAAACCCTGAAAAGAAAACAGGTTTACGTGAAAAATGCGAATTTAAAAAAATTTTTAATGTGGGTATTACTACGGGTTTGCATGATTTACTGCCTGCCAACTACTGCGGTGATCCAATCACTGCGCTGGTAATCCTGCGATTTTATTTTGAGTGAAGTTGCTAATATTTTGGGAAATTTAAGTTATGCTTACTTATAAATGTATTAACAATTTTTTAAAATTACAATATTGTAACATTAGTGACACACTTCGACTTTGACAGGCATTATCACTGGTGACTAAGAAAGGTTAGTTTGAAGGTTATGATATAGCGTCTGGATAACAGCTGTAATCCATTCATCAAGGAAATGCCTTGATGTGTGCCAAATACTGCTTTGGTAAAAAATATATTGAATAAATTAGTTAAAAAAATAGTCACTTGAGTTGATTCATTGCTGATAAGTATAAATAAATCACATGATAATTTTCTGCATTGCTTCAAAGCATTATATACATTCAGAACATTCTAAATCATTATTTATATTTCAAAGAGCAGTAAATAGAGAATCCGCAATAGTACCCACACTTACTCTAGAACATAGTTATGAAAGTTCAAATTTAGTTAAGGGCAATCTGAACAACGAAGGATATTTTTCAATTTTAGCCAGGATTGAAATCCCCCAAATTTAAAGAAATTCATATTTTAAATAATTTAGAAAGATATTAAATAAAAGTATATTCTAAATTAATTTATTTTGATGTGAAAACACATTTGTAAATATAAAAGAAACCGACTTAAATACAAACCTTTGACGGTGTTAAATTTTGGCAATCTACATTTCAATTACTTAATGTATAGAATTATGGCTATATTGAATATTTAAGATTAATTAGCACTGCTCTTATTTTATACCATTTTCCTAATAATTTTTCACATTATTTTAACGTTAATGCGAAGGGCGCATGCGATTGCAAGTGAATGTAGAAAATAAATGAATGTACAAAAATGTAAATGTAGTGAAATGAAAGTGGTTTACGTGAATACAATGCAGTAACTGCCGGTGATTTCCGATGTTTGCAAGAGTCAACTCATCGCGTTTATTGCATAGTTAATAATGGCTTTCGTATTTTAAATTTGAGAAAAAATGTTTATTTTCTGAATGTGGAAGCATGCGCATTATAACAAGAAATAACATCGATGACGCGGTGGTTACAGTGCTGAGGTTAAACAAAACTCGCAAATAATAATTCATTTTTCATAAGAGAGAACAATATACTAATTTCAACTTTATTTGCATTGTATATGCGCACTTATCAGAAGCGATGTTTTGAACAGAAAGGACGATCTAGGCAATTTCAACTTATTAGTAAAGCATGATTTTGTTTTACATTAACTCCATACAATTGATTTATATGCATTTAAAAATTAAGACATATGTATATTAGATACTAACACGTTTGAAGATAAAATTATTTAAATATTTTATAGAACTTCTGGCAATATTCGAAGTTTTATTTATTCAAATATGCATCTGCTGGTTATAAATCCAAGCGTTCAACTTGTTTAATTTATATTATCTTTTATAAGTTTAGCCGCATTATATTTACACTGATTTGAGATCGAGGCCTAATAATTTCAAATTTTTTTTACGTTGAATTGTATGTAAAATTATGATACGTTCTCAATATTCTTAAATGCACTGTAACACTTGAATCCCATCTTTCTACATGAATTTCTTATTGGATTATGATCTACCTATATATTGAGACTATCTCCGATTAGCAATGGAACTTAAACTTCGAAATATATCGTTCAAATTTTATTTTATTTTTAAGTTTTCCTCCACAGCTCTCTTTAAATGCTTTATAAATCGAAAATTTTTATCAGGACAGAGTATTCCTTGGTCGATTGTTTTTTTTTTTATTTTACAAACCTTTATGAAGATTAGTGTCAAGAAAGTTAAAAAGTAAATGATCCTTTAACTCGATGTGCTTTATTATTAGTCTGTTAACTCTTGGTGAAAAAATTATGACTTTTCAGGAAGCAAGGACTTACTGTTGTATCGGGCATCGATCTGTGCTTGCAATATGTTCAGCCCTGGTGCAACAATTGCAGGCAATGTTCTCGATCGCAAAAGTGGCGCTGGCCGGCCGCCAGCACCACGAGGATTTCTTGTTTCTGGCTTGCATTCTACAATTGGTGCACTGAAACACAAATACAGAAAAATTTTATATATAATATAAATAGGGCAAAGTGAACGTTTTTTATTTTAATGATAAGATAGAAAATTAGTTGAACTTTTTTATTACTTTTATAACTTTTATAAAACTACTTTTATAACTTTTTTATTATTCCACCAAAGTTTAATTTGAGTGAAAAGACATTTGACCTTCACGCACCTCGGGCTCGCGAATGTTGGTTCTCGCGCTTTGCGCTCGATAATTTGTCTACCTTGCGCTACGCGCTCGGTCTTGTTTAATAAAATGCGCATTCTGTAAACAAAATTTTATTATTAAACATTTTATTGTAACTTTCGTCGGTTTTCCATAAACTGAATTTGCTCATTTCCAATGCTATTTGTGTGATTCAAACTTTACGCATACGGTATAGAGCTTCAAAGATTTCAAGAAATTTGTAAATATTGTTTGCAATTCATTTCGAATTCACCCTGAATTATGATTCATTTTTCCTAAATTCTTTTGAATTCTTCTAATTTCACTCTATTTTATTCATTCGGTAGATTTTCTAAAAGTATTTGTTTCATTCATCCTGAAGTCTTTAAAACGCACCCTAAATTGGGAAGTATCTGATGAAATTCGTTTGAATTCTCTTTAAGTTTTTCCCAAACATTAAAAAAAAATTATATTTACTTTTGAAGATGTTATCTTAAAACTATTCAACTGATAAAGAATGCCCACCCATCAGTACCGAGGAGGTGAAAAAAGTATTAAGAGGCATGCAGAACTATTCCGCACCGGGACCAGATTGTATCAAAACCTTCTGGTGGAAGAAGTTTTCTTCAACCCATCAGCATTTGGCCTCTATTTTCACCTCATATTTGAAGTCGGAAGAGCCGATTCCAGAGTGGTTGGTGGAAGGGCGCACAATACTCCTGCCGAAAATAGGCAACTTAGCTGACCCGA
>NC_046660.1:94804040-94808408 GCF_010883055.1 Belonocnema kinseyi | reverse complement strand
TTTATATTCTCGACAATTGTTTCTGTTGCTCACTCGAGGCCTGACATGGTTCTTCTTGACTTCGAGAAGCGAACGATGTTCGTTATCGAATTTTCGGCACCATCTGACAAAAACATCATAGCCAAGGAGAATGAAAAGAAAGAGAGGTACCGAGACCTTATAAGGGAGTTGCAACGATTGTACCCGGAATATTCTGTTTAACTGATCGTCCTTATCGTCGGCGCTCTTGGAGGTGTCAAGCTTTCACTTGCTAATAGCCCAAATAGCATCCCTGTGTGTCAACAATATGCTAGAACACTTGCGGGAAAAATGCAGAAGGCGGTTGTCCTTGGGTCGCTCCGTGTTCTTAGGGTCCACGAGGCTTTTGCTGGATCGTCGTATTGATTCCTTTACAGACTATAACTACCTATCTTACGGTTGTGAGACGTGGTTATGGCTGAAATTTTACCGCGATTTCGCTGGAAGCGGGTGCAATTTTTCAGATTAGCACCCGCTCCCGGCGAAATCCTGCGGTTGTCCTTATGACAAATTTTTAATTATATATATATAATGCCCCTTAAATTCTTAAAAATATTTTTATCTTTCTGGAATTTTTCTTGAAATTTTGAAAAGTTATTTCAAATGTAAAACGCTGCCTCAAAACACCCCCAATTTTCCTAGGAACTTGAATAACATTTATTTCTTCACTTGAGACCTTTCAAAGTTATTTTATATAAGGGAATGTGATACTTAACCATATAGGTTTTCAGTTTTCCGCACATTTTGTTCACAATTTTCAATTTAAAAAAAAACATTAGTGTCCAGACGTTTACGTTTTTAACGTCTGGCTTTCTTTTTGTTTAAAAACCTTCACATAAATCTGTTTTTTTAAATCTTCTGCAGTTTAAAAATCTTCTTTATTCTCCTTTAATTGTCGCTATATTTATAGAATTTTATGGTTTATTTAATTTTTTACTTTTTAATGTTACCAAATTGAAAAATTTTGCCTTAAAATCTTCTACTCTTTATGGAAACTTAAGGAAATATTTGATGTTTCAAAATATTTAAATTTTATGAATTTTATGAAATAATTTGAAACGTTTTGTAATCTTTTGCAATAATCTCTTAGAACTCATTAAAAAATCGTTTGAAATTTTTCAATGAATCTAAACTATATATTTTTCCTTCTCTGGACGTCCTAGAAAATTAACGTTACCCACATTAAAATTAAATCCTGAAAAATAGAAATAATTGTCTTAAAATTTTTGATATATTTTTTAACAATTTTGAAATCTTTAAAATTTTAAATTATTATTTAAAAAAGAAATATTAACTGCTTAGAATTTTTCCACAACTGTTTGAAAAAAATTAATCTCAAAATCTTTCGAAATTATTAAGACGCTTCTATTGTTATAATTCTTAATATAAGTTTTTTCAATAATTTTATTTTACTTATCTCTTTCAAAATTAAAAAAAAAAGATTACCCAGATGTAAAAAAGAAAACTTTTTTTTCTTCGTAAAACCCCTGGATTTTTAATATGGTAGCAAAATGTTAAGAAAAAATTATTGGAAAACATAAAATACTTAATTTAAAAAAAAAGTTAAAATTGAATCTTTATCTAGTTTGATGTTGTGAAAAAAAATATTCATCTAACAATTAATTGATGTTTTCATAAATTATAACATAAAAAGCATTAAACAATCATTTTCATTTCAACATAGAACTAATTTGTACTCTAAATTTTCTTTTAATATCACATTCATTTTTGCAAATTTGTTTTATTGGTAGCTTTTGATACAAATTTCAGAAAAAAATCAAACGTATTTCCATATGATTAACTTTATATATTTTTTTAATTAGAACTTTTATTTATAAAAATTTTATTTAATTTTAAATTCGTAAACTAATTCCAGGAAATGTCACTTTTAATAGAATCAGTTGATAATGAATTAATCAGTTCACAATATAAAAACCATGAAACAATTATTTTCATCGAAACATTCAAATAATTTTTTACATTATGTGTATATTCTCCTTTAAATTTTGAAACAGCATTTCTATAAGTCTTATTTATTAATAACCTTTGTCACTAATTAAAGCCAATATAAACAAAGTGTGTAGAAAATTATCAGCTAATAATGAATTAAATAGTTCACAACATAAAAAGCCTACAATAATTTGTTTCAGTGATTTTAATTTTTTTTTACAAAAATTTCATTTTTTAGTGACTTAATATTAAGTTTAGGAAAAAAATTTTAAAAATGTTAATATATTCTTTTGAAAATTGAATGAAAATATTAATCTCAGAACACAAGCATAATTCTGAAATATTACTTAATTGAAATAGAGGTACTTTAAAAATTAATTGACTTATATCATGCAAATCATATTTAATGTTCCATTATATAACCTACAAGTAAATAATTAATTAATTTTTTTACTTATGTTACTAAAATTTGAGGTAATAAATTCTAATATTTTAAGAAAAATATTCAGCTTATATCAATGAGTCATTTTACAAAATAAGAAGCATTAAAATATAATTATCACTAAAACCTTTAAACAATTTTTAGTTGATACATTTTTCTAAATTTAAACTTTTATTTCTAAATTTAGTCTCTACTAATAAACTCGTAAACTAATTCTAGAAAATGTGAGTTTTGATAAAATCAGTTGATAATTAATTAATCATTTTATAACATAAAAAGCATTATACAATTATTTTCATGAAAACATTCAAATTATGTTTACATTATATTCTCATTCAAATTTGAAACTACATTTTCCTACATTTAATTTATTAATAAGCTTTCTAACTAAGTTAAAAAAATTAAAATATGTGTACATATAATCTAGAAAATTTAATTTAAATACTCATTTCACAATATCGGAAGCACCATAAAAAATTATGTAATTATAATACAAGTATTTAAAAGAAAAAAAGAAACTTTTATTACGAAAATAAAAGCTAATATTTAATTACATAATCTGAGAGGAAATAACATATTTATATTACTAAATATTAGACAATTTAAATCCAATCTTTATGCACTTTGATATTTTATTATTAAATTTTAATTTATATTATATTGTTAAACTTAATGATTTCACAATATATCTATTAATTTTACAATCTTTTATATTATTTCACAGAATTAGATTTTGAGATAAAATTAAAAAATGTATTCCTGTAACATTGAATAAACCAATTTAAAATTTATTAAGATTATATTTAATCTTAAATTTGTAAATAATTTAAAAATATGAAATATGAATATAATATTATTATAAAAACTATAAGCATGTACAACATAATATAATTAAGCTTTATAATTTGCAAATATATAAATCATAAAAATATTATTATTATAACTAAAATCTGAAAAGAAAAGTTTGGTCAATCACTCAATTATGTAAAATTTAGAATTAATATAGCTCCAATACTAAATCGTTAATAAATTTGGACTAGATAACGTTAAAATAAAAATACGGTATTATTTAATTTTAATCTAAAAATAACAAGTTTTTTAACATTAAATCCTTAACATAATTAAAACATCAATATAATAAATTTATTTAATTGTAATTTAGCTTATAATAAGTTCATGTTTTCATAAAAATTTTAATTATAATGTAACGATTGAAGAATTGAGAGAAACAAATTTAAATATTAATACATAATAATAATTCATTGAAAATAACAGCTGTTATTGAAAGTGAAAATAAAGACACAAAACGTAAATAATTTTCGACGATCGATAAAAGTAGAAATCTAGTTTTTCATTTCGATTGGTTTTATACGTTGAAGAAAGATGTCGCCAATCGCCATAAAATACGTGATTAACTTGACCATTGTCAGATTCAGCGTCCTTGCGCTACTAATGAAGGTTACGAGTTTTTATATATAGGTAAACAAAAACTATGTGTCCTATAAAAAACTGAATAATAAAAAATTTGTAGATATTTTTTGGGTTCACAATGTTTGCCTTATCATGTTTTATATCTTGCATAGTTTGAGAGCAAAATGCAATTTTTTATTATTTTTATGCGGTCAAAATTAGGTTTTTCAATTTTTTGAAAACAGTCAAAAAGTTGTAATGATAATCTTGTAAAAATATTGAAAATTAACATTTTTCTTTCCAAGTACTACAAACAAGTGTACAGAGAATGTTTGCATTATTAAAAAATTTGGTCTCATAAATTTTCAAAATGCGCTCACTTTTAGAATTTTTATACAAAATGGCTAACTAACAAACTTTGCATTTAGCTTAGGACACTAAAAGAGTGCACCACATGCCAATCTAATAGATTACACATTTGTAAAAGCTGATTTTTCGGATTCAGGGGGTCTCAAAACGTGAACATTTTGACATTAACGGGGGGGGGG
>NC_046660.1:94773693-94804030 GCF_010883055.1 Belonocnema kinseyi | reverse complement strand
GGGGGGGGGAGTTTTACACAGATATAATACCTTCTCTAATGAGAATGTAAATATGTGAACGCTCCCTTAGGACAACCTTGTAGGGCATTCAAAACGAAATATTTTTCTTCTCTTGGCTTTTTTCATATCGTGAGTTATTTCGCTTAAAATGGTCATTTTCGTATGTTTTTTTGGAATTTTGTAAATGCTGTAACTCTAGTAATTTTTAGTTGATGAAAAAAGTCATAAAGATACATTGTTCGACTTTTTGAATAATACGAATATTCGTGCAGATAATTTCTTTATCTTGAAAAAAGTCGTCTGAAAAATATTAAAAGTGCGGTCGCTTTTTGAGTTTGTATCGGAAATGGCTGGCTAACGAACTTGATCTTTAGTTTAGGACAATAAAAGAGCTTACTAACGGCCAATCTAATAAAATGATTTTTCAAAAGTAATCGGGCTCACAGGCAGACATACATACGTTCAGACACATTCCTAAAAACCTGTTTTTCGGATTCAGGAGGTCTCGAAACGTGGACATTTGACAAAAACTGGTGGTGGTGGGGAGGGGGGGGGGGTCAAATTTTACACAGATATAATATCTTCTCTGATAAGAATGTATAAAGTGTACAATGTAGCCAAAATGTTTATATTGCCGCAATGAACGTAAATTTCCAAAAAAGAAACTTTTTTAGTCTAATTCTGTAATATGTATTGCCTTTTATCGACTCCCTAATAAACATATTGCAAAGGTACTTTTAATTATACAATTTGATAAAAACACTACAGAGAGTTTACAACATGTAAGCAATTAGTGTGCTTGTCAACTTGTTTTCAGCACTTTTTTCTACTTCCGGACTGTGAACATCTTATCGCTACTTTTTTAAAAAGATTTCTCTCATTACATTTGTAGTCATACATGTGAAAAATAATGCTCACTAATAAAAATTTGTATAAAATGATAATTAATGTAAATTTGTTTTCTTTTAAATTGACGGGAAAACTAATATAAAGTAAAGTACTTGAATAGGTTTAAATTCAAATTAATTAAAATTCAATTAAAATTTAATTCAAAATTTACTACAAATTTAATTACTTTGACGTATAATTTGTAATTGAAAGAATAATAGGAAAAATCTAAAAAAATCATAAAGGTACTTTTAATATTTCTGAACCAATGCCGTTAAAAAATGTACAAAATATTATAAATTGTTGGTTTTTTTTAACATAAATATACAACCATATTATTTTCAGTGCTAATTAAGATTATGAATTAATGTAAACTTCAGGCAATTACAGTATCTGTAATTTTTTGCAATTTCTAAAAAGTGCATAATTGTTTTGTTTTTCGTGCGAATTGTAATAGTTGAAGACATAGTTTTGTGTGTTCGAAAGAATTGTAAGAAATCAGCGAGGTTTCTTTTTTTTCTGGGTTCGTTCTCGTCTTCACTTAAAATCTGGTACCGAACCTTTTCTTTGATCTTTATTCATGCTTTGTTCAGTGCCATATCCCTTCAAGAAAGTAAGGCGAGAACGATTGCAGCAAAAAAGGGTACCACCCTCCTGTTCTGTCCTTAAATATTGAAATTTAAATAAGAAAGAAAACAAGTAAGTACTTTTGAAAATTGAAAATAATTATAGACAGTTTATGCCACATTCTCAAATTTAAATTACTTCAATGTCTTCATTAGAACGAAAGATACTATGGTGGAATTTTTATGTAAAGTGAAAACAAATAACGATATGTTCTGAAAATTTCCCAGTAGCAATACCATTTTTGCGTCAATTATTTTTATAACGTCAAAGCTAAGGCTCAAATTTTCTTGTCGGTAGTAGGTGAGTAGTGCATATACGCGTAAACGTACGGAGCGGAACAGAAAAAATAAAAATGAATTTTTGTTGAAAAGAAAATATAATAAAGTAGATATGGTAACCACATCCAATTTTTGGGGGAGACATTACCACGTAAATGCAATTTTGGTTGCAAATAAATGAGAATTAATTAACTCTATTGTTTTTGACATTTTTCTCCAAGTATTAGGTTTCCTGAATAACTTTTTATGAGCATCATTCTGACAAATTGGATCTTTCTTGACACCTTACTCACTTTAAATGGAAATTAATTCAAGAGAGGTTTTCATAAAACATAAAGTCAGGACGTCAGTGAACAAGCACTTTGGCCAATATAAATGAGGAGTTTCTATTATAACTTAGGCAGAGCCACTTCTCCAAATTTTTTTCGACCTCTTTACATTCCAATCAGAGAAGGTATTAGATTTGTGTAGAATTTGACCCCCCCCTCCCTCCCAGTTTTGATCAAATGTCCACGTTTTGACACCCCCTGAATCCGAAAAACAGGTTTTTACGAATGTGTACGCATGCTTTGTGCGCGATAAATCTTAAAAACATTAACCTATTAGATTAGCCAATTTAGTGCTAGTTTAGTGTCCTAAACTAAAGTTCAAGTTTGTTAGCCAGTCATTTTCGATGAAAATTCATAAAGTTAACGCATTTTGAATATTTTTGAGACCACTTCTTTAAAAATTCAAAAATTCTATTACGGATATTCAGAGTATTCAAAAAGATGAGCAATTTATCCTCATGTCTTTTTTCACAAAACCAAAAATTACCAGAGTTATAGCAATTACAAAATTCCGAAATTTTAAATGCCCTACACGATTATCATAACAACTGGTTGAGTTTCAGTAGAAAATTTAATTGACAAAGTCTGGGTCAGTGAGGTTAGGGATATAATTTAGAAGTTAAACAACAGTCAGGCTGTTATCTAGTTCGCATGTGTAACTTTAAAATTGTAAAAATAAAATGGGAAATGCGTAAATTGAGTTTTTGAAAAAACGGCAGAAGTTGCAATAAAATATTTAATAACAACATTTTTTTAATATGTATTTTTTAAGAGGCAATGAAACTACGTGTGTTTTAATGCCCATGCACATTATGAAATTTAATAATATACATTTCTGGAAATAATATACAATTTTAGTGAAAAACTCGAGTGCGAAACACGAGATACGTGATGAGAATGTGTTCGCTAAAGCCGAAGGAGCTTTGACAAAAGAGAATTCACAATCACCAAATTAATGTTGTCGATGCTTTGACCGTTAGTTTTAAAAAGTCTGTGCACGAGTTTGGGGAATATACAAAGACCGAGCGCGTAGCCCGAGATAAACTCATTATCGAGCGCGAATCGCGAGAATCAACAGTCGCGCGCGCATCGCACTATTAGAATGTGCCGGCGAAGCGGGCAGATTTTCTTTATATAATATGAATCTCTTAGGAATGACGCATGGCGATCTCTACGTATATATGGAAATTTCAATCAAATATAATATCATCCCCTCAACTAAGAATCTATGAACCATTAAGCATAATACAAATGTTGCTTGAATAATTTAAAAATTTGAAACTTATTCGTGATAAACAAATCAATGTCCTGTAAAATTACGAAAAATATGCCGACAATACTTTGAGTATAATAGGGATTATGTGACGAACAACACTTCGTCCAAAAATAGCGAAGTACATTACAAGTACACTTTGTAGAAAGGGAAATAATATTGTTTTTTTTCCCCAAAGAAATTCAGTAATTTAGCGAATGTTTTAATTTTAATCTCATTCACTCTAACGCGCAAGAGTTCTTCTAATACAATTGTATTTTAATACTACATACAAATAGGAAGTAGAATAAAGTAAAATGTTCTTTTTTAATTTTTCATTATTTTATACAAAATAAAAACTAATATAACTGCCCTAATTCTTTCATTACAATCTTTCATTACAAAAATTCTACTAATAAAAAGCTTATCGCCGTACCCACAATCCGCAATTCCGCAAGTTAACGAGTTTTCAATATTTCTCTTTCACCATTTTATTTCTTATGACAATTCCATTTTCCTGAATTCAGGCACTAATAATTTTATTTTAATAAAATTTAAAAGTGCTCTTCAGTTTTCATTTAATAAAAAACTTTTCAAATAATCCTTATTTAATAATTGCTTATTCATTATTATAAACAAGTCATGGTATCTTCTTGGACTTTGGTCAATTTTAATTGAAATCATTTAGAAATTGTTAATAAAATTATGAAATTTCATTTTCAAAGCTTTAACGTCCAGAATGTGATCATATGCGGTGGCTGACAATTACCAACTTTTACTACTGGCTGTAGATCATACTATCCGATAATCCCACAGCATTTACATTCGACAATCTAGATATCTATAAACTTAAATTTCGATATACAAAAATAACATAAATTTTTCCATATTTATTTAACTACTAATAATTAAATCACTCTTTAATTCCGAAAATGTAAAATTGATTACAGTAGAAGTCCGATAACTTGCCGTCCGATAAGCTTACACCCCCCTCAAAACGTCATCACACGTACGGAACGCAAACTAATTGTGGTTCTCCCACTACGTGTGCTATTTTGCTAATGAGTTGCACCCATGATTTACGCATGCGCGCACCTAATATCGTGCTGCTAGAAAGGGCATCCGATAAGTCCGCAATTTCTGGCATTTTCCGCCCCTACCGCCCCAAAGTTGGAAAGTTATCGGACTTGTGCTGTAAAACGCTTTAGAATTAAACATTTGATTAACATTAGGAGCTGATATACAGTGAAACCTTTCTATTGCGCCGCTTCTGGGACTGACGGAGGGTGGGAACTAACCCATTGCAGCCCTCTCCGGATGTGAACAGTCAGAGACGTACAAACCGTTTTCGGTGGATTTTACAGCTTACATTATTTAAACGTTTGTGGGCAATTGAGAATCTCGTTTAAAAGGAGAGCTTTCTCTTGAATAATCTGTAATAATCTGTAATAATAATCTGTCGCTCGTTTGATTAAACCAAACGAAAACGGCAGTATCCAAAAAACATGACGATTTTCACTAAAACACTGCACATCAAAACTTCAAGTGGAGAAGCCGCAAGCATGTACTTCTGCGTAATCGCGCAAGCGACACAGTTTCATAATTAGACGTGCGAAGAAGTTATTTAACAGAAAATCACTTCTTTTTATGAATATTAGACTTACGAAAAATACAATTTCATGATTCTCACGTCAAGACTAGACAGTTTGATATTCCAAACACTACAGTGCGGCTCCGATGTCTGAACTTGATCGGATCTCTCATTCTACTCTCTCTCTGTATTCAATACTTCTACTTTGTTTTCTTTGTCGAATAGTAGAGCCTGTTGGCTGGAGTCAATGACAGCGCGACTATTTTAGCAAAGAATTTTAATTGCAATTAAATATTAACAAGTAATCTTTTAGCGAATAATTAATTTTAAACTTTGCTCCGATAATTTCGCGATATATATTTGCGTGTCAGATGGCGCTGTTCTCAATGACAAGCTCATTTCATCATGACACGAAATAATCCGATCAGTCCCATCGGTTCCAGTAGGTATCAGAGGCCCTATACTGCTTGACATGAGGTCGCCATGGTGATAATCGCATGTGCCTCTCGCTTTGAGTGAACTGTTGAAACGTCGTGACGTGTTTACATAGCCTACACCCCGCTGAACCACCTTTTACTCCAATCCGCAGCGCGGCATACATTTTTGGAATCGCTATAGAAGGGAGTGCTATTGAAGGGTTTCGCTTTACTATGAAATTAATAGATAGATAAACGTTTATTTTTCGGCCTTCTAGCCTTAAAAAATTGATTTGCTTGCACTTCCATTTTTTACAGGATTTTCTTACAACTATGTTTTACAAAGTACCATCCATCCACACCTTATAACTAATCCGTTCGCTTCTATAGCCTAACCTTTCTCGCTGCGCCTCGCCTCGCACGCATTTCGCTCTTTTGTCGCTATGCCTTGCATTACCAGCCTCTGTCTCCGCAGCTAACACCTAATACTTAACTAAGGTACTATATTAGATGGGAATATGCAAGCTGCCATTCTGGTTCCCCGCCAAATTCAAAATCGCTAAACTGATATTGAATTATATACATACACTTACATGATATAGATCATTTATTTTTCAATTATACTGAAACATTGTTATCAAAACTCAAATTATAAATAAAATTACATATGATGTAATGTATGAAATATTTAAATTCGACTATATGATTTTTTAACCCACACATTTGCCAAAAAGTAGCTCTTGCAAAAATTATGATTGCAAACGAAATTTCACTCAGTTTATAGATAGGCGTGCGCTAAAATTATAATCATATGATTTTTAAAATAAATATTAACAAATAATAAAATAATAATAGACTAGAGGTCAAACATTAATACAATTTTTTCAAGAGTTTATTATGATAGCTATTTATATTTCACATCATACGTTCTTTTTACTTGCATGGGTTAATGTGCGTCGTTCTGTAGAAAAACGGGTTTCTAACCTTACTTTCTTCTGGATTTCATTTCGCTTTAATATAGCAAAAAAATGCTCATAGACAATTTAATTACATGTAAACATAATCTTCAGACCCCCGATATTTGAATTATATTGTGATAGTCATAAATATTAGTAATAACTTCGCATAATTTTGAATTTAAATTCGGTTTCCATTTGTCGCGTCTACAATTTATGATCCACATTGACAGTCTTTCTCCTCGCCCTAGTGAAAAACGGAAAAGTTTAAATCCATCCTCGTTTCTATTTTTACAAAAGGGAGCATTGCAGCAGACCATTTTTCTTATATTTTAAACTTAATTTTGGCTAAACTATACGACATGCTTATTACACTGTTTCCCGCGAACTGTCCAGGAACCAGAATGGCGGTTGCATATTCCTGCCTAATATAGTACCCTAACTTGAATACTATTTACAATATTTACATTTTTCTTACATCTACTTCCTCTCCTACTTACAATCTTTCCTTCTCCATTCTTCTTCCTCCTTCCTTTTCTTTTTCTTCGTCTTACTCAACACCCCCTTCACCCATGCCACTGCCATTTTGTCACATCTTTCATGCAACAATACCTCCATGCTTATTCCACTCCTTTCCACCTCTTCACACTCCTCCAACCAGTGCTCAACTTTTGCCATCCCCTTTCCCGCACATTTACACATTCTATTCTCTCTAGAAAGCCAGAACCTATTATAACCCTCCATGCAACCGCATCTCATTCTCGCTATAAGTCCCAGACTACCTTGCTCTCCTTCTTACACAAATATTGCGCTCCTTCAACTGGCATAATTCACACATAGTTGCCGTTAAACCTTGACTCTCTTATCCTCTCCTCTCCTCTCCTCTCCTTCTGCCTTCTCTTTCTCCATGCCATTCTTTTGAACCAACTCATATACCTTCCTTCCTCATACAAACTGCTAACTTCCTCCATCTGCAATCCATTCGTTCTAAAATACCTTTCCCTTTCCACCTCCATCTTTGCACCACTACGTCTGTTCTACTTCTCCCACCAACACTCCCTAACCAATTTACTTCCCTCCTCTTCCAAAAATTTCTCCTCATATTTACACGCTCGACTCCCTGTTATAATCCCTAAACTCGTTCTTCCTGTCTCCCTCCTGACAATATAGTTTAGCGTATTCCTTGACAACCCCAGTGTCCACTTTACATGCCTCTCCTGTATCCTATTTACCTTCTCACTTACCTTCCAACCCCACACCTCTACTTCGTAAAATAAGACACTCATCACTAGCGAATCAAACAATTTCATTCTACTTACGAAATCATCTACGAACAACCTCTTCCCCAGCCCCCATACCAGCCCCCTGTGCCCGCCACGGGAGTACATTCTCGTTGCACGCTATGCGCGCGCCTCGCTTTTCTCGCAAGTTTGAGCGCGCCTAGGGCGCGCGTTAGTTGAATCTCGCGCTTCGCGCTCGATAATGGTTTACCTCGCGCTTCGCGCTCGGATATTTATTTTTTGCATTTGGAAGGCTTGAACAAAACTTTATCAAAAAGATCTCTTTTAGATGGCAGTATTTATATTCGTCTTCATATTCTGAATTGTCTACTTAATTAAGTATAATTAAAGATTAAGTTTCTCAAAGCTCTTTAGGCTTTGAGGTACACATTCTCATCGTGACACTCGCATTGCGCCCTCGATTTTCGATAGACATTTGTAAACAGGTTTTATTAAATCTTTTTTTTTTCGTAACTTCCGTCGTTTTTCCACATATTTTTTATTTGATTTATTTTTTATGTTCAATGTTATTTTTCACTAATAAAGCAAACAGTACGCATCCTATTGAGAAGTGATTATTAACACATTCTCGACTTTCCAAGTAAACCCAAAAATTTGTAATGAGAACCTTGTAGGGCTTTCAAAAAGCAATGTATTTCCTATCTAAAATTTCATCATATTGTTCGTTGTTTGGCTTAAAATTGTGAATTTCGGTTGATTAAAAAATTTTTGAAGATGCTACAACCCTGAGAATTTTTTTTTATCGAAAAAAATCATTGAAATAAATTGTTTGTCCATTTTAATACTATAAATATCTGTACATAGAATTTTTAAATTCAGAAAAAAGTGGTCTTAACAATTCTCAAAATGCGCTTACTTTTTGAATTTTGATCAAAAATGGCTGGTTAACGAACTCGTCCTTTCTTTTAGAACTTAAAAAAATTGTGCGAAAGATAGATTTCATCCGTTCATTTTTCGAGACCTATTGTGTTTACGGACGGACGGCCGGGCGGCCGGACGGACAGACAGACAGACGCCATCGTAGAAACCGGATTTTCGGATTCAGAGAGTCTCGAAATGTGGAGATCCGTTAAAAAACTGTGGTTGCAAATTTAGGACAATTCTAATACTTTCTCAATCATAAATGATGAGAATGTAAAAAATGGAAACTCTTAAGATGTTACATGGTTTATACAAAAAATTTGAGAGTTTGAAACAGTTGAATTTAATTTCAAGCCATCAGTAATACAGCTATATTTTTAATTAAATAATCTTGTCTTTTCATTTGAATCGTACGTAAATAGACATTTGTGGTTTTGAGATAAATTTTTGCATAATATTTTTTAAAGAATTTTCAGGAATACTTTTATTTTGACGATGTGTAAAGTCACTTATCTCGAAAGCATGTATATGCGTGAATTGCGTCAACTCGCAGACAATATTTCCAAAGTGCCCATGCGCAAATATTATTCTCTCATAGCCGTTTGATTGAAGCACTTTGCGCATTATTTAGAGGAATGAAAATCCTCACTTTTGAGGTGGGTATTTAAAAAATTAATGTATAGCTGAACCAACGATATTTATTTTTGATCTGGTCACAGATATAGCTGGGAAAAGCAAAGATATTGGCAAAACCCTTTTAAAAATTGTCATCAAGCATAATTTATTTTTTAATTATTATTAATGAATCCCATTTTTAAACCGTGACAAAAACGATGTATTCTGTATGTATAGCTGAAATCAAAATATAAGAAGACTGAATATAGCGCTAATTAATTAGGAATAATGTTAATATAAGTTTGAAATCTATAATTTAATTCGAATTCAAAATCTTTATTTATTTCTTTATAAATCACAACTGCATTTTGAAAAATCCCGATAATAATTAACTGTACTCAACTATAGATTTAAATTATCTACTTGTACATTATTCTAGATTTAGAGTCTAAACGTATTTGAAATTAATATAAATTTTCGTAATTTCAAGAAGACATTAAATAATAATAATTATTAAAATAAAAAACAGAACAAAATCTCTCATGACTGAAGCAGATGAGAAAAATTTTATTATTCTTCTGAATTTAAGCGAATTCGATTTATTGGGCGAGAGAAAGAAGTCGTCTTTTTATCTGTCTTAAAATTTCCATAAAAGTGGCAGAGGAAAGACAAAAAGAACGAGATGGTCGTTAAGCAAATTAATTTATTCTCGCTTTTACCTCAATCTTACAGCTCAAGAAAAAAGTTTTTTAATTTTGCACTCTTTTAATTTCATTTTCAAAGGTAGAAATTAAAGCTCTATTTAAAAAAACTGAATTTCGAAAAGTGTGAAGTTTCCTGCATAAACGAGCGAAGGTGCATTCAGAAGAGTCAAGAAACGGTATGTTTTTCTTTACAACAACCTAGTGTTCTAAAGGGTTTAAGTGCTCGAGAATATGCTTGAAAAAATATATATTCAATACCTTTGAAAGCAGAAATGTTTTTCTATTACACTTTTCGTTTTATTTCAAATTGTAATCGTTTAAACAGCTAGAATGATTCAAGGGCGCTAAATTCAAATGATAAAAGATATCAAAGTAATAGAAAACATATTTTTCGCATTAGGTAGTATATAATTAAACACACATATATGTTCACTTTAATGTAGAGCGTTTTGGTAAAAAAATACGTATTAACTATGTTTCTTTAAACAATAAATGCTTAAAATTCTCTCTAATGTCTCATAAATTCTCTGTTAGAGCTTAAAGGCTGAGCATATTGTCGAAAGCATTTGCTCAACATAAATTCTGGGGCATATAAGAACTCTAAAACAACCCTGTTAAAGGTCAGATTTTCGTTTTTGATATGAACGACTGATTATTTTTTATTTTTCTTCTTACCCCCAAAAATCCCATAACAAAATTTATTTGCGATATAATATTTTGGTAAATACAATCTTCCAACAATGAAAACTTGCTGTAAAAATTTAAATCAGATACAGGTGGGGCTCCCATCCATGCTTATCCTCTTATACCTTTTGAGGCACAATTTGTGCATCAAATATAACTGTTATCAAAGTTATAAAAAGTTTCAGCACTATCTTCATGAGTTTTTTTTAAATTAGGCAAACAAAATTCTTAACAAATGAAATTTTAATAAAATTAAGAATTTGTTTACAATCATACATCTTTAAAGAAGCTTAATCACATCTGCACAAAGTTCTCTGAAGGCTATAGAATAAAAGACATTTTTAAATAGTTCAAAAATCTTAATTTGAACATTGTTTTTATCCTCTACGTTATAACTAAATACCAAAAAATAATGTGAATATAGATTAGAAACTTGGCCAACTTATCTAAAAAAAATAATAGTCCAGTGAAAAGAAGCTAAGGGTATTATTAGAGTAATTTTAGCTATATCTCGAGAAGCTTGTTGAGTTGGACAAAAAATAATTTTTTAAGCAATGACATTGTTTAAAATGTGTTAACATGTTTTAACAGTAATGTGATAGCAATTGAAGGTTTATTACAACTTAAAAGCAGAATGCCGTGGAATAAAAATAATTTTAAAAAAATTATGAAATTCAATGGAAACACTAGTTTTATCTATTATTATTATTATTATTATTATATATTTCTTAACTTTTACTCAGGCGACCCCAGTGATACATCATAGCCACGAACCAAGTTAAGTGACTGCTATACAATTACGAGCGGCCGCGGGCGTTGGAGATGACAACATTCATCTCTGGATGCTTTCTTAGAGCTACCATCTGCCACTCCACGGGCTCAGTCGCTCACTTCCTGATGATCAAGAAAGTTTCTTACAATGCGACAGGTGTTTGATAACATCGCCTTCTGATCTGCTGCCAATACCCTACTGACTCCTAAATCTTCAAGTTGTTCAGTGCATTTTGCGTGCGCATTGCCGGTATCCGAAATATGAATGAGATGAATAGATGTATTATTCACATTCCTCCATATGGTCGATTGGCCCGGATGTAATGATACGTTTGGATAGGAACATCCCAATATAAGATGTAATCTTTTCTTTCCAAAGGCATCCATTCTTTCAATAATCCAAAGTTTAGGGCAAGTTTGTTGATGTATAATTCCGGCTGCATCATTATGTCTGTGCGTATATTCTCTGTGAGCCATCACGCAACAGCCATCAATAATATGCTCGTTATGCAATAATGGATTCGTTGGTATCTCTATGAAATCGGCACCGCTCAACCACGTATTGATGTAATACGTGTTTGCGATAATTCCTGGCGCTGAAAACCTTGTCCTGTATCGCAATTACGAATCCTCTAGTCTCTGGATACAGAACACCCTTTCTAAGCCAAATATTGGATGCCTCACTATCCACTTCATGTTGATCTAACGTTTTGGGGTGCTCACCGTGGATAGTTTTCTGCCTCCATTGTATTTCGAATTCCTCTATGACTTCTACCCTGATATTTAAGGCCCCATCTGATGAAAAATTTAACGGCGTATAGTCAAGATCCGCTTTACAGATTGCGCTGTAAAACGCTACATTTCTTATGCTGTTAAAATCGTCTCGCAACTGTATAACTTGTGACTCACACAGTTTTTCGACATATACATATTGTACCTACCTCCTATATGTCGCGGTAGAGCTACCCTTTCAACCGCTGAATTTTTGTGCTGCATTCGGTGCTTCGTTATTACTACGCGGACGATTCTGTTTAACTTTTCAAGGTTGGTATTAGACCATTTGATGAGCCTGAAAGAGTACGTGAGGACAGGGATGGAATATGTGTTGATTCCCTGATCTTGAATTATGAATCCATGAGACATGCTGTTTAGTGTTTGCTCAATGGGTTCAACGCTAAACAGAACCATGGTGCACTAAAAGAGTCTCCTTGAAATATACCCTTCGTAAAGCGTATTGATTTAGTTCTTCTTGGTTTTCAATGATCAAAATATTCCCGTATAATTTTTATAAGATTGTTATTTTTACGTCTCTTTTAGAATGTTTTTTCTATGACTGGATCCCCTTATAATGGAAATGGTGTTATTACTTATTTTAAAATAAATTTTATTCCATCGTCTTTAGCAAATGTTGTGCGGCTTGTGATTTACCTTTTATTGTCGTTACATCATTATTTTCAAAAATTCTGAACGTCGTTATGATTATTTTAATAGTTAATTTTTTACGTCAAATTAAAAAAAAAAAGTTCAATAGTGCTGAGACAAATCGAACTGCATCCTTTTTTAAAAGATTATAATTAGCTGTTATAAAATCAATTTCTTCAATTTCAAATCTACATGAATAGATCAATTTAAGGTTGTACTTTCAGATAGGGCGCTGCAAAAATGTTTCTTGATTAAAATAAGAGTAAACTTAATTTGCTTCATATTTGAAGCGAATTTCATCTTGTAAAATTTTCATTTTATCTCAAAGGTCTTCCTCGATTCACAGCAATTTAATTTCCGGCCAATCTGCTAGCTCTAGCGCAAAAGTTGATCGGCAAAGAGCAAGAACTTCAGTTTCCACAAGTGCGAAATATCTCGATGCCATTAACTTTCCACACCAAGCTTCGCTTCGTGCATCACCTCTATATTAGTCAGACTAATTCAATACTCTACTCTTTGCTTTTCTAGACGAGCAGAATGTGAAGCCATTTTAACAGCTGAATAGAAAATTAAGGTATAATGCTAAATTCCAAGTTGCAGAATGCGTTCTGAATTGCGTCCTTGAGGTTGAAAAATCTTCTTGTCAACTGCAGGTCCTAAATTCTTCAGAAATGTTTCTCGAGCAAATTGAATAATTGATGCTGATCTACCGAATTGAGGTAATAATTTCAGAATATGTTTACATTCTGTATGAATAATTGCATTTAAGTACTTCTTAACAGTTTGAAATTTCTAAATGAATAAAAAGGTTTTATCTATTACGTCTCAGCTGTTATGGATTTACAGTCTTGTAGACAAATTGTGTTATAATTTTTGCATTCATTCCAATAAGGGAGTGGTCCGCAGTATTAGAATTTTTCTTTTGTATTCAAAATATGAAATTGGCGGAGGGGTGTAGAATCACCTTTTTATTCAAACACTGTTATTTTTAACAAAATATTGTTACAAAGTATAAATTTTTTATTCTTGCAATTATTTTCGTACATATATGGAATAGTTTCGTTGACAAAAAAAGATTTGTACAATTTTCATAAGCAATATTCTAGCAATATTGGTGTATCTATTATTATTATTATTATTATTATTATTATTATTATTATTATTATTATTATTATTATTAAATATAATATTAAAAGTAAATACTAGAAAAGTAAAGTCTTTTTTATCCACAATACTTCATATAGGATTGACCAACTTTTGAGGCTTTAATTTTCTCCTTGCAACAAAGTCGAAAATGCGTGCAGAAGAAACTGTCAATTTATTGAAGTTTACATGTAAGATATTTAAAAAATAGTTGCAAATGTATTTCTACTGACGATTTTGGTCCTCGTGCATTTAAGTCACTAGAAAACACATGCATTATTATTATTTCACCATTAAGCCATTTCACTTTCGGGGTAGGCGTGATTCACTCGGGAAGGGAGTAATGTGAGAAAGGGGTTATAGAATTTTTAGATTCATCTAGAATTCATGTGTTATGTATTTAAAGAACACGTTCGTTCCGCAGCACTGCTCCCATCCAGGTTGCTGATCAACCTCTCCGACAATCACCCCAAGTGAAGAGCCCCACAATGTCGTCATGTGAGGTTCCCCATTTGAGTTTATTAAATCCAAGGTCTTTTGTTTCAGGAGTCATTCACTCGACTGACACTCTTTTTATGAAATATTTGTTCCCATATGTCCACTAGTAGTTCTAAATAGGAATTACCTGTCAGAAAATAATTGAGTAAAATCCTCGAAAAATGGAGAAGACTTTTTTGATTGCACCTTTTTAATGGCTCAAATTTAAACATTCAAAATGTGAAAATATTACGTTTTTAATAACTTTTGCAAGCCAACCAGTCATTTTCTCACTTTTATTAATAAAAAAGTAGACTAATTTCAAATTTATAGCGTTTGTATTATAAATTGAACCATTTGAACATCTGACTTTCTTGTAACATTCTTAAATATATTTTGTTGACCATTTTTTTGTATATATGAAACGACTTTTTTTGCATCTGATAACTATTTTAGAGCATAAAGGAGTAAAACTAGGCAAAATTATAAAATCTTATTTTTTATTTTCGTTTTTATTTCATGATAAATCTACCTAAAGTGCGGTTTACAAAATCGAAAATTTACGAAGAAAAATATCACAATGTTCTTCAAAGGGCTAATCGCAATTGAAAAAACCTGCCCGCCGTGCGGGTACAGTCTCATCGCGCGCTATGCGCGCGGCTCGCTTCGCTCGTAAGTTTGAGCGCGCCTACGGTGCGCGATTGTTGATTCTCGCGCTTCGCGCTCGATGATGTATTTTCCTTGCGCTACGCGCTCGATCTTTGTGCATAGACTTCTTAAAACTGAAGGTGAAAGCATCGACAGCAGTAATATGGTGATTGTGAATTCTCTTTTGTTGAAGCTCCTTCGGTTTTAATGAACACATTCTCATCACGTATCTCGTGCTTCGCAATCGAGTTTATCCCTGAAATTTTATATCATTCTCGAAAATGTCTATTATTATAATTCATAACTTGAATGGGCATTAATACAGACGTAGTTTTATTGTCCCGTTAAAAAATGCGCATTCTTTGAAAAAAATGTGGTTATTAAACATTTTATTGCAACTTTTGTCGTTTTTCCATAAACTGAATTGGTTCATTTCCAATGTTCTTTATGACATTAAGTTTACACATTCGATCTATTGAGCAGCCTTACCGTTTTTTAATTTCTAAATTATATACAGTGTGCCCCTTTACATTAATTACAAAGGCAAGATAATACAAAAAATTACAACTACGAAAAATGTGTTAGTTTAAACAATTAAATTTCATATTTACGTTGCCTTTCGATTTCGTTACATCATTATGCTCATTATGCTCAGAATAAGCATCCGACCAAAAAAATTTTTGGGACTTTTTTTCTTATTTTTGTGTGCACAATCCCACCACAAAATTAACTACAGTTTTTGCGGAACACCCTGTATATAATTATGATATATATATATCTTTTTTTTGAAAATGCATTTATATATTTGAGAATCTTTGAAATACTGTGAAATTGTTGCATGAAAAAATGTAATTTTTGGATTTTCCATTATTTTGTATGTTATCTCAAATATATTCAAAATGCGCTCACTTTTTGAATATTTATCCAAAATGGCTGGCCAACGAACTTGACCTTTAGTTTAGGACAATAAAAAAATGAAGTAGAGGCCAATCTAATAGAATGATTTTTCAAAAGTTATTGTGCTCACAGACAGGCAGGAATCCATGCATACAGACAGACATACAGACAGACACATTTATAAAAACCTGTTCTTCGAAGTAAGGGGGTCTCAAAACGTGGACCTTTGACAAAAACTGGGGGTCAAATTTTACACAAATGTAATACCTTCTCTGATGAGAATATAAAGATATTTGAAACTTTAATTATTACAATTATTACACCATAACCTTGAAAAAAACAAATTTAAACACCGAAAACTGTCCCTGACACGTGAAACTTGCAAGTCAGCGCGCCTTCGGTGGCTTCGTTACCTCAACAAATCTGAGAATGAATAATTCTGCACATCCCCTTTCGGGGCAGTTGTCATCGTCACATTATCTGTCAAGACCGCACGATTTTGTGCTGCAGAGTGATAGCCACCCAGATGCGAAATTCGGTCGGATGCCAGAGCTTGACCATCGGCCCAAAGTCGGCCCTGCTATGGTAATCGATTTACGGTAACCAGAGTTGGGCTGACTAAGATGTTTTCAAGCTGCCATGGTCGGACTGATGTTGGCGACGGACGTCGGTGGCGAGCGAAACTTCGACCGTCAGCCCAATTCTGACCCAACTATGGTACGACAATCGGATAAATCGTGGCAGATAGGTCATTACGACCACAATAATGCCGTCAGTCTGAATCTGGATAAAGCAGTCGGATTGACATAAGTCACCTTGATGCACCCGATGGCCGGTCAAACATTGGCCCGAGTATGAGCAGACCGTCGGTTAAACTCTGGTTGATCGTTACAAAAAGACCGTGAAACTGCATTCCTACTTCATTTCGATACATTTGCTTTCGGCCGCAGGTGATCTGCTCATATTATTAGGAGGTCGGATTCGTGTGTTACTCGTAGAAATATATAAATATTCAAAATAAACCATTAAAAATTCTTAACCAAAAATAGAAACGTTTAAAGGTAAATATGTATTCTTTAGATATGTTTTAAATTATCAACTTTAGTTTCAAATCAACAAAAATAAAAAAAAAACTTTGTTGATTTGTGAAACAATTTCATAATTGAAAAAGTCGAAATGAAACATTTAGAATTAGTAATTGAATAATGCTGCATATTCATATAATGCTGCATATTTTGAATTCTGCAAAATTTAAAAATTCTGAAAAAGCATCGAACATTGAATATATTCAAAGTATAGCTTCCCAATTTGTTAACCCACTTTCTAAATTAATCTATGAGGAAAATACAACACACAGTTTTTGTAAACATACTTTAAGTGCTTCGATAGCCGAGTGGTTAGAGTACGCGATAAAATACACTAATTTAGTTAGGGTTCGAATCCTGGACGAGTAGGATTTTTTAAGGGGTTAAAGCGTGCGATTAAAAGTGTAAGTAACCGTGTGCGTGTGTGAATGATGTATTTAGTAATGGTAAAAAGTGAAGACTTTATGATAATAATTTGAAAAATAAAATTTTTTAAATTAATTTTTGTCGAAGGTTGGGCCGGCGTCATTTTAATAGATGGTCCATATATGGGACCAAATGTTGGCCCGATGTGGAGAAGCAAAGGCGGTTGACCGTTATCATTTAGCTGGTTGGCCCGACCCGTGGCGCATAAAGTTGGACTGACCGTCCGACGGTTGGCCCGACCGTGGGCCGACGGTCAATTCGCACCTGGGCATGCTCAAAGAATGACTAACAAGTTCTATGTACCGGACACTGAATATAAACAATTTATGTCGAGAACAGTTTCAGTGATTTAATTTTCTTTTAGGTTATGAATGGAATTCGACCTCGCCGAGTTAAATGACCTTTAAATTTAGACTCAGCGACCCTTAACAAATAACCGCTTTGCTTTTTGGATGTTTCCATGAATGTTCCAACTTTCATAATTTTTTTGAGGTTAGGAACAAAATGCGACCTGACCGAGTCAGACCAACCCCGGATTCGGATTCAGCAACACCAGAAACGTATAGAAATGTTTATCCCCTGTGGTGGAGAAGACTTATTTTTCATTTGCTTGTGTTATTTAAGAAAGCCCAAGTCATATAAATTTAGATCAGTTTGAAAGTAGCACTACTGAAAATTAGAAGTGCTTGGAATAATTCAAAATGTTTAGTTTCAGAAACTCTTTGTTTGGGTGTTTTTTTCAAGTTTGATTTATTTTTAATAATTTGGTATACCACAAATTATTATTTTTTGTGAGAAAATAACACCTGACTTTTGTAAAAATTAATACCAAGTGAAACTCTGAGACTGGGCCGTTCATGAGGTTGGAGGAGGTGGGGAATTACCAAGATAGAGTGCCGTTTTGTATGAAACGCTTTTGTTTGCTCATGCCTGATCGACCGCCGCTCACTGAGCGCATCTCCTTTTACTCCTACTTGCGGCGCGGTGTCAATTCTCGGAAGGACTATATCAGGGGGCCCTATCTCCAGGGTTCACTGTATATATTTAATGGTCACTCAAGGCAAATTTTGTTCTCAGTCATTGTGATTGTGTTTTGTATTTAAAAATATTGAACTCTGATCCTTTTTACATATATAAAATATTTATTAAATTCACTTAGGATAATTTCTATAATATCTTTTCAAGGGTGAATCGTGGAGAGAATCCAGTATGTATAAATGCAACAAAAGTACAGCGTAAACCAAAATTCTACCTATTGTCAAAAAATTACGCGTTATTACGCACTGTTACACATTATTACGCGTTATTACGAATTATTATACGTTATTACATGATTATTACGCGATAAGTGTACGTATTAATGCGCAAGTGAATACCCTCTCGAGGAAAATAGTTTTGATGGTAAAGTGCAAACGTAATCAATTATACAAGCGTTTTGTGAAATCCGAGATTTTAGTGCTAGGGCGGGAGAGAATCAGTGAAAAGAAAGCACTTTCTTTCCACTTTGTCCCATTTCATAGAAATGTAGAAGCGGGGCACTTGGGGAAAATCGAGGACGATGTAAAAAGAGAGTGAGTGTAGAAAATGGAACTATGTGAACTACGGAAAGCCAATAAAAGATACTTGGAAGGAATTTTATGAAAGAAAACTCTGTTTCTCATAGATAGAGTAGTTTCGCAAGTTGTCACGTTTATTCTCTCCAAATGTCGAAGCTTGTTTAGTTTTAATGAACATAAGCCTTCGAGAACAGATCATTTTTGAAGATACGAAGAATTCTAGGGATTTGTAAACCCCTTCACTGTCTAGACCGAAAATCACAAAGTGGGTCTAAAATGTGTGGAACGTTCTACTAGATGGATTTTATTAAAAATTGGGGTTATATAAATATTATATGGGGGTATATAAACTAGGGTTATTTTCAGCGCTGGATACGAATTCAAAGTCAAATTTCGAAATGGCTGATCCAATATGGCCACCAAAACTGAAAAAATCCAATGAGTTGCCAAATTTAAATGAAAATTTGTATTAGGGGGTTATTTGGATCTCTGAATACGAATTCGAGATCCAAGTTTAACATTTATGAGAAGCTGATTCAACACTAAATTTGTGTGATTTCAATCCGCCATATTGGATCTGCCATTTCGAATTTTGGAATTCTGATACCATATTCGGATTCATAGACCCAGAAAACATTTGTGTACCAAGTTCTATAATAATCGAAATGGTATTAATCTATTTATTTTATATGACACATATCGAATCAAACAAACAATTTGACCTTTTTTTGACACAATATGCGTCATACATTATCAACCGGTTAATGGTGTTTAATGCAGTCATAGTTAGTTCCTAAACTAAAAATCTACGTCTTCTATTGATTCGGTAATCAATGTCTGAGGCAAAGTAAAATCCTACAACATATTTAACTAATTTATTTGCTGTTGATAAATATAATTTATGTTATTTATAACTATGACAGTTAATGAACACTATTACATTCCTTCACGTCGTTCGAAAGTGTAATAAAATTTTTTTTTTGACTCTCCTAAACCATACCGTTTACAATACACTGAAAGTACAAAGAAAACTCCAGTTGGACAGAAATTGAATTCCACTCGTGTAATTGTTAACTTGAATCATCAACATTGGAACTGCAGTAAAGCACTAAGAGATATTCATTCTCTGTATTCACTAAATCTCTAACACGTGCAGTTCTATCCGTTTTTCGATCAATCACGTTTTACAGCCAATGCTCCACGCAGTCTACTAAATTTTACTATTCGTATGAGCTAGCCCATTGAATCAAACCCTTTTTTATTCACAGAATAAATCTTGAAGCCTGCTAGAAAATATATTGTACATTTTATTATTAATATTATTTTCTTATTATTTCTAATTTATTTATTTTAATAGACGAATAGAATTTCGTAAAAACTAAAATGTTTGTTCTTGAAAACTTTTTGAAACCAACATGTTTAGTAGGGTGGTCCAAAAATGCAGTGAAAACAATTTTTTCGTAGCAGAGAGCTACGATCTCTCTAATTCGGTTCCAAACCTGAAAATGGCATATTTTGATTCTTTAGAAATTTGGATATTAACATTTGCTTTCGGGTACTCAAAATTTTACATGTATAATACATGTAAAAAAAGAACTTTCCAGGGTTTTTGGAATAACTTTTGAGAATTTGTGAAAATTTAAATAAAGAGTTCCAAACGTGTAGAAGATATTTCCAACGGAGAATTTAATGTATTAATCATATGGTTTTCCTATATTTAAAATACTCCCTCGATGCCCCGAAAAGTACTCCTCAATCCAAGCATGTCAATTCTACACGAAATCTATACATTTGAGCATTTTTTATTCTTAATGTTGGTCTAGTAAAATATTTATTAATATTTTAAAGTAATATTGAATTGTTTAAATACATGCAATTTGCTTAATTAATTGTTTTTTCCTCAAAATTTTTTCTTTTTATAACTAAATTATAGACAACGTTAAGTAAGATTTGATGAAAAGGAACGAATTTCTATAAAAAAATTTGTAACAGTTAAAAAATTACTGGAAATAACTAATAATTAATTCTATAAAAAATTTCCTAATAGACAAAAATATAACTTATGGTTTCCGCAATTACTATGCTGCATTGACAGAAAAAAGAGAAAACATGAAGTGAAATTTCTCCCACGGATAAACCTCAAAATTTTGGAAGTTATGGAGGGGGAAAGTAAAATAAAAAAGGTGTGTTTCTAGAAAGCGGCTTGAACAATTTTGATCAGCAAAAGATATATTATAGACGCCAATGGGGAACTAATGAGAGACTGATTTGTTAAATAATAAATACTACATTTGTTGATACATACTACAGTAGTTAAAAAATAATGTTTGGGATTTAAGAGAGCCTTGGGAGTACCATGTGGGTATGTTAGGGATGGAAACCCTATATGACTAATACATCAATTTTTTCGCTGGAAAGTGCTCGACAAGCACTTTAACCTCGAAACAAAAAATGCATTTTCTTTTCTCGGATTTGAAACCTAATTCGGGTGATCGTTCTAGTCTATGGAAAAACTTATTTTAGACCCTTCCAATGTTTAGTTCCATGAATTTATTAAGTTACTGTTCACATTGTCCTTTAGATTAAACAATACTGAATGAAAATATGTAACTCTCAAACACTTGATTTTTAATTGAAGTAAGGTTCAAAGATAGCAGTTACTAAATATATAAAAAGCTGTTTAATATTTTTATAATCTCTTACTAAACCTAGTTGAAAACTCAACCACTGTGACTAAAGCAAATTGTTATTTAATATATTCATATAGGACACAACCCTATATTGAATAAGAATACAATAGAACATTTATATTGTAGAGGTAAAATAAAGCTTTAAAAAATATTTTGTAAAAAACTTATAGACCATGTCTACCCCTAAACTAAAGACCGCGAACCATTGAATTTTACAAGATAAATATTTACTAGGGACGTCTAAGCACTACATGAAAATCCCCCTCCTCTTTTCTTGTATACAAATGTAAACTTTTAACCCCCGTTTCTTCTATCCACGTGTACTTGTTTTATATTAGATGAAAATGTGGATATTCTTAGTATTCAAAAGCAAGGGGCCAACAGAGCGTTGTTAGTCTACTGAAAATGATGTCTTTCTAGAAAAAATAAACTTAATGATACAAGATAGGGAGCCCAAATAAAGATTCGTAAAAATATTCTTATTTTTTCATTTTTTTCTGAAAAAAAGTTCGTAGACTCAGATGAATTCAGGGAACACCCAGCCACCTCGCCACACTTAGACTGTTCGGATGTTCTATGGATTCCCCCCGAGGACATGTGCATAAAACACTGCGTAGTATCTTATAACTAGTAAGTTAGTTATAACTGGTTAGTATAACTATTTAGTTTATTATAACGTTTAAGAATCACATGGAACCATCTTTAGAAGCAGAAGATGATACCCTTAAATTGAAATAATTGTGGTTAAATAAATATATTTTATAAATCAAAGGAAAAGGAACAAGAATATGAAAATAGACAATGTAGAAACTTCATCTTCTTACCACACACCAAAAGCATCCAAAAATAACAAAATAAAGCGCCGTGTTCAAAAAGTATAAGAATGAAGAAATTATGATTTTTCATCAATTACTAATTTCAAAACAAATTTTAAGGTGTGAAAAAGCTACTCCTACAACTCAGCTGACTCAACTAAAACAGCTTTTCTGAATATATAGTATACCAGTCAGTGATGCCAAATGATAGACTCAGCCATTGATATAGCGGCCCACACGGGCAAGATATGAACCTCAAGTCGCCTAGTGCGCACGTGTCGCCTGTCGCAGTTGTGCATTTTTCGAGTGCATTCGAGTGAAAACGAACTTTATTGTGTACTTGTATCTGCATTAGAAATTTTGGGGTCTGGCTGCAATAAACAGTGAATATAATATCTTTCGCTTGAAAGTGGGGAAACCCCTGACTTTGAGTTTGACTTTGAGCGACGCGAAAAGTTGACTTAAGGACGGGCCTTTTCTCACTTGGGCACAATATATTAAAACCTATTAACCAATATATTAATCTAGTAAAGTCCGATTTCTAATAGTACATTATGTAACAAGGGGCGAAAGGAGCAGATTTTTCCCATGGATAGGTTTACTGCCCGAGTGAGAAGATTTTTTCTGAGGGAAACATTTACTTACGACCCGTGTTGCTAAAAGTATGTTGTCAGACTGTGGAGCGAAAACGCTCGTTTTCGCTTCGTTGGGGAAGAGCGAAAACAAGCGATTCCACGCCTGTAGAGGAAGGGATGATGGAAAACGTTCGAGGCACGACGAAAAGGGGCTCCACCCCCATACCCCCTTGTTTGCACCCAACCTCCTTTTGTTCTCATGGAATCCAAGTTGCTAAATTTTTCCATTTCATACTGATATGTGGACCTCGAGCAAAAACGGTTGTTTGCGCCTGGTATGAATGCGCCTTGTATACGCGGCGCTTAAAAGCCTGTTTTCCCTCTCGATGCACAATATACTATTATTCCAATTTCGACCGTGGCCACCTTTTGGCTCTGAAAAATCAGGGCCGACGCATTTGTCTATAGCTTTATTTGTGGCTCGAATTCTTAACGACTATTTTTCACTTTCACCCCGTAAATTTGACTTTCACCACGCAAATGCGGTTTAAGGGAAATATATGTAACTTTTGCCCCTACTTTTAGGGTTAAAAGGTGGCCATTTCGGTCACTGATTGTCAGAGATACATTTCAGGCTTTTTCAGTCCGTGAGAGTTCATCGGTTCATTTTAAGAGAATAAACATGAAATTAAGTTTTTCTGATGAAGACGAGTTTGACGAAAGCTTACTTAAAAAGCACCAAATATTCACATATGAAACTAAAGAGAGATCAAAAATTCATTTTTCTAGCAAAATAGACCTTCTTTCAGTTTTATGCTGATGATTTGTTACCTTTTCTGTATTTTTTAATTTGAGGAGTGTCTCCTCAAATCAAAGATACTTTTTCATTTCAGCCACCCCAGTGGACAGGACTCGGTTTTCATTCAATTTTACCCTTTTAAATAAAAGCCGAACAAAGAATTTCTAAATTTTATAAGCATTAGTCAATGAATTATTTTAATCTAAGTGCCCTTTTAAATATTTAAAAATTTAGAATAAAAAATATTTCGAATTAAACTTCTTTATAGTTAAATGTTGAAGGTTTTTTTTTATCAGATCACTCTTTTCATGAAAAAATTGAAAAAAAACTAGTTCAAGTTGAGAACATGGCTCATCTTATGAGTTCAAAAATTCTTGAAAGCTTAATATACTAATTTCTTTACGAAAAAATATTCTCATACTTGAAACCATTTAAGAATGATTTCGAAAGAGAAAATAATTTTCATAAAAAATAGTTATATTTTTACACTCATTAGACTGATAGAAAATCTGATATCATTAATATGCAGAAACTCGAAAAAATATAAATTCATGAAGAAAATGCGTTTCTTAAAAATAAGTAGAATTCAATATTTTTTTTAACTGTTGAATTTATATCTCAATATAAAAAAATAAAATAAAAACAATTATTCGAAGCGTATAATCTAGTAAAGGAATATTGTCTTTATTTGAAAATGTTCTATGAACCAATAGACTTACAAAATTGAGCCCAGAAGTGAGTCTAAACTCTGATTTAAGAAAATCTCATTTATTCGAACGATCTTTTGTGAAGCTAGTTCATTTCTCGACAGCTAGGTAGTTAAGAAGAATGAATAATACGTATAAGGATAGTTTATTTTGCGTGTCGAAGAAACTCGTTTTAGAGAGATTCTCGCAAAGTTAAGGAAAATAATTCTACGTCAGCAGAGAATGAAGGTTAATGGTCCAACGACACGAAGGCAACGACGCAGCGTATCATGCAAGGATCAAATGCAATTAGGAAGGCATAACTTTCACTCAGTTCTGATCTTACGGCAATTTTGTCGTAAGAGCTTATTGCAAATCATTCTTGAAGTTTTCATTTTGACTGACATATTATTATATAAACATTCTTCGAGAAATAAAGACTTGAGTTTACTTACATAACAAGTCTAGAAATTTAATTTGGGTTGTAAAAAATCCCAAATGCGAAGTTATGAACGGACCAGCGCTGGTCACCATTACTTGCTCATCACTTGTGGCCATAATCGGCCCAAGAATGAGTGCTGATAACAGCCCGAAGTTCGGCTTTCAAGATCTTGTCTTTACCGGCATGATAACTATTGCCTGTGCCTGGCTAACTGTTGCGCAGACGGTACATCGCAGTGCACTGATTGTCTGCATTTATTTCGTACATCTGATACTTTGCTCAGTAATGCGCCGTTGCTGGACCAGACTCTCACTCTCATGGTGGAAACGTGATTTGCCGGAGTAAAGTTGAATTTTGAACCGGTAATGGACCTAAGCTGGTTCAAACTCTGATTTTTCTACATCCAGAGATGGCTTGTCATATGAAAGTGATACTTGGCCCGGTATAAGGTTGATACTGGGCCAAACTTTTTCGGAAGCTCGGCAATTCAAATGCCCAGAACTGGGCCAATTTAACCGCTGCAGTTGGCCCAATATGAATAGCCGACTATTTTCTGCCAAGATTTGACCGATAATCGTCCGAAATTCGGGAAATTTTAAATTCAATAAAGACTGTCAGTGATGACCCAGTACTGGGCCGATTTACCAGCTCAGGATGGCCCAATATCATTAGCCAGCTTTTAGCTGCCAATAGTGGGCCGCCTTTTCAGCATCGCCCATTCTCATATGGAAAGACCCTGCGCAAAATATGTATGGAGAATTGGAGAAGGCCTTTTTTATTGATTCTTATAATAATATCGTTTGAATTAGATAACTTAAAATAAGCAGTTTTTATTTGGAAACAGAACATAAAAATTATACATATACATACATTGCATATACATTTATACCTTGATTCGTTCCCCTAAAACCAATTGCGTCCCAATAAATATTTCCGATGTACTAAAATTTTCTCTCTTAAATAAAAGTGTAGCATTCATACAGGGTCTCTTCCATAAGTAGTAGGACTGCCTTTCTATAGCCCAGACGGAGAAATAGAGAAATTTACGGACAGGGTGGGTGGTGGGGGATACCAGGAACCAAACACATGCTTGAAAAGTCACCTCCGAAGATTTTCGAAGTAAATATCTCGCGCGAAGTTAGCTCTGTTTTTGGCTTCCGTCACGCACTCAAAATGGACCGCAAGCTCGAGCAGCTTCGTTCAAAAGAAGCCGATCTGCTCATTGCATCTTCTACATGCGCGTTCTTAATCAGTGTAAAAATTACGGTTGCAGACTTTCGAAGTTCAACACAAAACTTCACTGCGCAGTGCTGCTCGAGTGTGCGGTGCATTTGTAGAGCGTGACGGAAGCCTGTAAAAATGTTTACTCATTGCATGATATTTATTCCGCAAATGGTCAGAGATGTTTGTTAAGGAAGCATTCATTTGGTTATTGACATCCTTCACCACCCACCCTATCCGTAAAAACTCCTTCTATTGCTTCGTCTGGTTTATAGAAAGTCCTGCTATTTATGGAACAGACCCAGTAAGTAATATTATATTTTATTTGTTTGAACTTGGCGGATCGATTAGCCTACCCGAGTCGAAGTTTCGTCGACAGTTTCATCTTTAAACTTAAGCGTCATTCAATGTAAGGCGAAAATATTAAAAACCGTAATTTCGACTTCTTTCACCTTCAACGCCGCAAACTGACAAAGTTGACCTTACTGATTTAACCTTCATTTTAACTTCAAACCATGTTGTCCCATTTCACCTTCTCTTTCAACCTGATGATAGTTTTCAGAAGAGTTACACAATTCTAATAAATTTAAATTTCAATACACCCTTCACCCACCCGAGAAAAGGGCTAAAGTTGAGTATAGGTAAATTAGGAAGCTCAATATACTTTTTTAAGCGCAGACTTCTCATTTTGACTTCAGGTATATAGGCAGTCAACGAATTATTTCATTTCACAAATCATGCTTTGCACCCTTTTAAAAAAATTTGATTTTCTTCTGTCTGTTTCTAACTTTTTTTTATGCTATTTTTATATATTCATGTTTTTATTGTTCAAATTTTTAAATATAATACTTAACACTTTAAAAAAGTATATATATTCTCAAGCATGCAGTACTTTTATACAAGTATTGACCTAACATATTAGCTTTAGGTGACAATAAAAGGATTAGAATTTAACACACACGCGCGCGCACATGAATGTGTGATGTGTGTGTGTGTGTGTGTGAAAACAGGGTGTTCTTTTCATCTTGTGACATTAAAATATCTTAAAAAATATGCATACAAACAAAAAATGTTCAAGACGACAACTTTGTATTTTGGAGTGTATTTTGGATTCAGATTCTCCATTAAAAAATTAGTAATATTTTATTTGAAAACATGTTTTTGATTTACGCCAGACGGCGATGCATTTGCAAAAAATGACATTGTTGACTGGTCAAGGCATGCGGTTTCAAACGAAAGTAAAACGAAGATTCTTATTTCTTATTTAACAAAACAAAAAGAAATAAGAAGACTTTAAATTAATTTCCTCAAAATTTAAAATTTATTTTTGAATAACACCAGGTACAGAATTTGGAATGCGAAAGCCGCACCTACATTCCAACCCCCCTGACCTAACCCTCGATTGCGCGAATTGAACAAAATGTTCCCAGAATCATCACCGTGTGGCGCCCCCTGCTGTCCGATTCACATTTTTTTTCGTTTCTGTACGTTGTCACACCTTTTAACAATATTTCCTGCGAATTTCAGCTCTCTAGCTTGACATTTGTAAATGTAACGCAATTTTGAGTGCATTTGTTTTTTTGCGAATTTCGATTTTTGCAATGGATTTAATTTTGCAACAACGTGTGTGTTGTCGCACAATGCCATCATTATCCGTGAGTTTCTCACAAAAAACTCAACTAATACAATTCCGCAGCTATCAAATTCGATCCACTGAAAAAAAAACACTACGCGGAACACGTTTTAGCAGCCGATCGGAGATAATACAAAAATCGAAAACGGCACTGATGGGCATACCAAAAATTGAGTATCAAAAATGTTTTGAAAGTTGGATCAAGCGCTGGCATAAGTGCGTAGCAGTCGATGGGAATAAATTTTAAGGGGACCACATCAATATTCAATAAGAAACTTATATTTTTAATTTTAAAAATAAATTCCGGGAAATTTTTGATCAAGGTAGTATAAGTATTTTGTAATGAAGATTTTGAATGGGTGTTTCTTAAGATATTTTAATGTGACAAGATGAAAAGAACACCTTGTTTTCACGTGAGTGTGTGTGTCTGTGTGTGTGTCTATTAAGTTCTAAGCCTTTTATTGTCACCTAAAGCTAATATGTTAAAACAATACTTGTATAAAAGTACTGCAATAATGAGAATATTCGTACTTTTCTAAATTGTTAAGTATTGTATTTTAAAATTTTTAAAATAAAAACATAAATATATTAAAAAGAATAAAAAAACAGCTAGTTGAGAGAGAAGATGAAATGGGATAACATGATTTGAAGTTAAAATGGAGGTTAAATCAGTAAGATCAACTTTATCAGTTTGCGGCGTTGAAAGTGAAAGAAGTCGAAACTACGGTTTTCTATAGTTTCACCTTGCATTGAATAACGCTTGCGCTTTAGGAAGTTGAAACTGATGACGTAACTTCGATTTACTTCCTAAGGGCGATAAATGTCTGTATTTCATTATCTAGTTTAGCAGGATGGAATATCCCCGTGCTGCCGGGCCGGAGACCCGTGTTGGATTCCCACCAGCTTTATATTTTAATCGCATTTTTCTGTTTCAGCTTGTAATATAATGTTGCGGAATGTATATAATAATATATAAACTGTAATCATGTGTACTGTACAATATAATGTAAATAAATATAATAGTTTGCAACAGTTCAAAATCCCATAATAAGTCTGCATTTACGTCGTATGCTTGTGAAAAGGATACGTGTGTTCTAACCTTCAACACGATGCGGCGCAAGTTAGGTTTTTTTCGTCTGCTAATCTGACTGCACCAATTTTTAAGAAAGTCGCTTACTAAATTAATGCACCGGTCTGTCTCCACGTCACTATAGTCCTTTGCAAATATTATAATCTTCTGCAGATATTAATGCAAGAAATGTAGAATTTTCTTTTACCGAAATTAGTAAGTGGCTATAATACATTACTTGCTGCTTTACTAGTTACTACTCGAAGTTGTTAACATTACAAAAGTTTATATATGCCACTCCAATGAAAACTAAAAAAAAAGTAAAATCTAGTCTGATTTTTAGCAAATATTGCAGCAAAAGGTTTCTCCGTGTATTTCTTAATGATTGCGAAAAACACTGAAATGAAGATGAGACCACAATATCGTTTCACCTTCATTTCGGCTGCAAAACTGGCAAAAACGGTAATAACTAGAACTTTTGAAAATGACATGAAGGCGAAAATGACGACGAAACTTTGACTCGGGTATATTTACGAGCTGTCGAAGAAAAGTTGGCGACTTTGCCATATTTAAATATATAGTTTATCTTTATTTTGTTACTATATCATGAATAAAGTTTAGTGACTTACACCTACACATTCCTTCTTTTGAGTACAAATTATAGAGACTAATAAAAAATGATAATAGCCTTTAATGTCGTCTGCAAGGATTATAATGTTTGCAAATTTAAAAGGAAGCTTATCTACACAAGAAAGTTGAATCATTAATTATTAATGTAAATGATATTTGATAAAAGTCATTGTTTCCAGTTCGGCTTTATACTCTCTTAATGATGCATGGTTTTTACGAATTTGCCTTTTTTGACCTCGTTTTTGAGCCCCCCCCCCGCACAAAATGTACGCAGAATGCTTTTTGTCAAAATGTATAATTTTAATGTTTTTTTTTTTTGTAATCTCGAACCGGCAGATAAATAATTCGAATGAAAACGATTAATTATTAATTTACTCAAATATCCCTCTCCAAAATTTTTTCTTAGTTCTGACTAACTGTTTTGTACTCATGAACTTGTAACATTCATGATTTTGTGTATATACAATGTTTGGGGGTTATTTCGGCATTCCTTAAAGATTCAAGCAATTATTATTATGATTATTATTACACCATTAAGCCATTTCCCTTTCGAGGTAGGCGTGACTCACTCGGCAGGGGAAAGGAGTAGTGTGTGGAAGGGATAGAGATTTTTCAGATTGATCCAGAATTCTCGTGCTATTTAAGTAAATAACACGTTCGTTCCGCAACACTGCTCCGACTCAGGTTGCTGATCAATCTCTCTAGCAATCACCCCAAGCGAAGAACCTCACGAAGTCGTTACGTAAGATTCCCCACTTGGGTCCATTAATAGCCAAGGTCTTTGTTTCAGGCGTCATTCACTCTACTGACACTTTTTTTATTAACTATTTGCCGCCATACTTTCCTGTCC